>NC_057813.1:84694240-84909569 GCF_018294505.1 Triticum aestivum
TGGGCACCTCCCGTATCTCCTGACGTGTACTCCAAGTCCATCGGGTGGCTTTCCTTCCAAAAATAACTTCACTAGTTGATTTCGTTCCGTTTTGACTCCGTCTGATATTCCTTTTCCTCGAAACACTGAAATAGGCATAAAACAGCAAATCTGGGCTGGGTCTCCGGTTAATAGGTTAGTCCTAAAAATAATATAAAAGTGGATAATAAAGCCCAATATTGCCTAAAACAGTAGATAAAGTAGCATGGAGCAATAAAAAATTATAGATACGTTGAAGACGTATCAAGCATCCCCAAGCTTAATTCCTGCTCGTCCTCGAGTAGGTAAATGATAAAAAAGTTTTTTTGATGCGGAGTGATACTTTGGCATAATTTCAATGTAAATCTCCTTAATTGTGATATGAATATTCAGATCCGAAAGATTCAAGACAAAAGTTCATATTGACACAAAAATAATAATACTTCAAGCATACTAATCAAAGCAATCATGTCTTCTCAAAATAGCATGGCAAAAGAAAGTTCATCCCTACAAAATCATATAGTTAGGCTATGCTTCATTTTCATCACACAAAGATGTTCCCAACTTCTATACCCCCGATGACAAGCCAAGCAATTGTTTCATACTTAAATAATCTCAAACTTTTTCAACTTTCACGCAATACATGAGCGTGAGCCATGGATATAGCACTATGGGTGGAATAGAATATGATGATGGGGATTGTGTGGAGAAGACAAAAAAGGAGAAAGTCTCACGTTGACGAGGCTAATCAACGGGCTATGGAGATGACCATCAATTGATGTCAACATGAGGAGTAGGGATTGCCATGCAACGGATGCACTAGAGATATGAATGCTCAACAAAAGAAAACTAGTGGGTGTGCGTCCAACTTGCTTGCTCACGAAGACCTAGGGCATTTGAGGAAGCCCATCGTAGGAATATACAAGCCAAGTTCTATAATGAAAAATTCACACTAGTATAAAAAAGGAGAACTTATGAGACTCACTACATGAAGAACAAGGTGCTACTTTGAAGCACAATATATGAGATTCAATACATGAAGAACAAGGTGCTACTTTGAAGCACAAGTGTGGAAAAAGAGATAGTAGCATTGCCCTTTTTATTTTCTTTTTTTTGTGCCTTTATTTTTTTCTTTTTGGCCTTTCTCTTTTTTTTATTTGGGCAATGCTCTAATAATGATGATCATGACACTTCTATTGATTACAACACAAGGATTACAACTCGAAACTTAGAACAAGATATGACTCTATATGAATGCCTCCGGCGGTGTACCGGAATGGTGCAATGAATCAAGAGTGACATGTATGAAAAATAATGCATGGTGGCTTTGCCACAAATACGATGTCAACTACATGATCATGCAATGGCAATATGACGAAAGTAATGTATGTCATGATGATGATGATGGAAGTTGCATGGCAATATATCTCGGAATGGCTATGGAAATGCCATAATAGGTAGGTATGGTGGCTGTTTTGAGGAAGATATAAGGAGGTTTATGTGTGATAGAGCGTATCGTATCACGGGGTTTGGATGCACCGGCGAAGTTTGCGCCAACTCTCAAGGTGAGAAAGGGCAATGCACGGTACCGAAGAGGCTAGCAAAGGTGGAAAGGTGAGAGTGCGTATAATCCATGGACTCAACATTAGTCATAAGAACTCATATACTTATTGCAAAAATTTAGAATTCATCAAAAATCAAGTACTACGCGCATGCTCCTAGGCGGATAGATTGGTAGGAAAAGACCATCGCTCGTCCCCGACCGCCACTCATAAGGATGCACAAGCCAGGTACACTTCATGTTTCAAATTTGTTACACAACTTTAACCATACGTGCATGCCACGGGACTTGCAAACTTAAACACAAGTATTTCCCAAATTCATAATCACCCAACTAGCACGACTTTGATATTATCACCTCCATATCCCAAAACAATTATCAAACATCAAACTTATCTTAGTATTCAATTCACTCAAAAGAAAGTTTCACATATCTTGAATACCAAGTATATTAACATTAAGCAAATTACCATGCTATTAACGACTCTCAAAATAATCTAAGTGAAGCATGGGAGTTCAATAGTTTCTTTAAAACAAATCCACCACCGTGCTCTAAAAGATATAAGTGAAGCACTAGAGCAAAAATTATCAAGCTCAAAATATAAGAGTGAAGCACATAGAGTATTCTAGCAAATTCCAATTTGTGTATGGCTCTCTCTCATTAAAGAATTTCAGATCTTGATACTTATTCAAACATCAAGCAAAGCTAAAGAAAACTACAATGCAAGGATAGCACAACTCATGTGAAGAAGCAAAAACTTAGGCTCAACCGATACTAACCGATGATTGTTGAAGAAGAAAGGTGGGATGCCTACCGGGGCATCCCCAAGCTTAGATGCTTGAGACTTCTTCAAATATTATCTTGGGGTGCCTTGGGCATCCCCAAGCTTGAACTTTTGTGTCTCCTTAATTCCTCTCATATCACGGTTTCTCTTTTTATCAAAAGCATCATTCACAACAAACTCAACAAGAACCCGTGAGATAGGTTAGTATAAACCAATGCAAAACCTTATCATTTTCTATTGTAACAAATCACAAAAAATATTATTCAACATTGCATACTAAATTCCTCTGTATATTTAATACTCCTATCCTTAAATAGAATCATTAAACAAGCAAACATATGCAAACAATGCAACCATAACAGCAATCTGCCAAAACAGTACAGTCTGTAAAGAATGCAAGAGTAACAATACTTCCCTCACTCGAAAAATTCTGAACTAAAATTTCCACTGTAATAAATTTATCAGAGCTCAATATGCAAAAAGATTCAACATTATACCATGCTCTGACTTTTCTAGGGAATTTTTGCAACAGCGGTAAAATTTCTGTTTTCAAACAGCAACATGCATACTAGCAAAATAAGCATGACAAAGGCTATCCTTGACTTTTTTATTGAAACTAAAGATGCAAAACATTATTCTAACTAACAGCTAGCAAAAACTAACAAAATAAAATGACGCTCCAAGCAAAACACATATCATGTGGTGAATAAAAATATAGCTCCAAGTAAAGTTACCGATGAACGAAGACGAAAGAAGGGATGCCTTCCGGGGCATCCCAAAGCTTAGGCTCTTGGTTGTCCTTGAATATTACCTTGGGGTGCCTTGGGCATCCCCAATCTTAGGCTCTTTCCAGTCCTTATTCCATAGTCCATTGAATCCTTACCCAAAACTTGAAAATTTCAACCACACAAAACTCAAAACAAAACTCGTAAGCTCCGTTAGTATAAGAAAATAAAACCACCACTTAGGTACTGTAATGAACTCATTCTAAATTCATATTGGTGTAATATCTACTGTATTCTAACATCTCTATGGTTCATACCACCCGATACTACTCATAGATGCATCAAAATAAGCAAACAACACATAGAAAACAGAATCTGTCAAAAACAGAACAGTCTGTAGTAATCTGTATCAAACGTATACTTCTGGAACCCCAAAAATTATTCAATAAATTTCTAGACCTGCTAAATTTGTCTATTAATCATCTGCAAAAAGAATCAACCTGAAATCACCCTCCAGTAAAAAATGGAAGCTAATCTTGTGAGCGCTAAAGTTTCTGTTTTTCACAGCAAGATCACATAAACTTCACCCAAGTCTCCCCAAAGGTTCTACTTGGCCCTTTATTGAAACAAAAGCTATAAAACATGATTACTACAGTAGCATAATCATGTCTACACACAAAAACAGTAATTATAAATATTGGGTTGTCTCCCAAAAAGAGCTTTTCTTTAATGCCTTTCTAGCTAGGCATGATGACGACAATGATGCTCACATAAAAGATAAGAATTGAAACATAACGGGAGCATCATGAAGAATATGACTAGAACATTTAAGTCTAACCCACTTCCTATGCATAGGGATTTTGTGAGCAATGGGAACAATAATCAACTAGCATAGGAAGGTAACACAAGCATGGCTTCAAGAATTTAAGCACATAGAGAGGAAACTTGACATTATTGCAATTCCTACAAGCATATATTCCTCCCTCATAATAATTTTCAGTAGAATCATGAATGAATTCAACAATATAACCAACACCTAAAACATTCTTTTCATGATCTACAAGCATAGAAAATTTACTTGTCACACCCTAGCTAGTCATGCATCAGAGTGTGTGCATCATGTTTAAAATTCCATTTAAATTGAAATGGGGATTTGTGAAACCCTCAGAATCATTTTTGAAAATGATCCAAATAAAATTTTCTCCAAAAGGGTCCAAGAAAATGCTCATGTTGCTCTCTGAAAATATTGGACAGAGATAAAAATCAAACCAATATTTTTAAGAGCTCATAGGTATTTATTTTGGGCATTTGGAATTAATGCATAAATATTTGCATTGGAAATATATTATCTATATATATTAATATATGTCCAAATATTATGTCAATTATAAAGGAGCTCTGGAATAATATATCTAGCCCCTGCAAAAATTTGCATAAGGTATATAAATGATTAAATATTTTATTTAAATCAAAACAAATGTCAGAAATTAGAAAACAGAAATAATTTAAAAGGGAGAAGCTTACCTGGGCTCCTCCCTGTGCAGCCCAGCCAGCTGGCCGGCCCAGCCAGCAGGCGGCCCAGCCCGCCTCCCTCCTCTGTCGTCTTCGTCCTCGACAGAGGGAGGGGAGTGTGGCCGGCGCGCGCACGCGCCACCGCGCCACGCCACCTGGTCGGCTGCCTGCCTGCCCTTCCCTCCTTGCTCGATGCCCCGGACGATGCCACGCCTCCCCCCCTGCTCTCTCTCACTCTCCCTCAGCTCCTCCCTCCTCTCCCTCGCTCTCACTCTCACACGGCCGAACACCACCATCGCCGCCGTTCTCCATAGCAGCCGTCACCGGCCACCCCTCGCTCCCCCGACTAGCTCAGGAGCTCCGCCTCGACTCCCTCTCCCTCCCCACCGCTCCACGGGCCTCCGGAAGTCCTGCATCGCCGCCTACGTCGCCGTTCCCCTCCTCGGCCACCGGAGGTCATCGCCGTCGATTTGCTGCACTCTGGCCGTCCCCGAGCCCGCTAACCATCCCTGCAGCTCCGCGGTGAGCCACTGATTCGATTCCCCCTTGCCCCGTCGTCCCTAGCCTCCTGTAGCTGCCGCCCCTTTGAGCTCCGAAGCTCGACGCCGCCGGCGATGTCGCCGTCGTGGCCACGGTCACCGTAGCGCCCAACCGAGCATACCCACGCACTCACCGCACCGCGTAGAAGCCGTAGGTGCCAACCCCGCATCCCCGCACCCGTTGTAGCCCCGATTCCGACCGCACCCGAACTCCGGCCGCCGCTCACGAGCTCGCCGTCGACGGTACAGGCCACCTCAGGCACGGCCACCACCACCGTTCGACGCGCGGGAGCAAGGGCTCTCCAACGAGCCCAAGCACGGCCTCGCCCGTGCCCTGTAGCGCGATCCCGCATCGCGCCGCCATCTCGGGCCTCGCCGGCGTCATGTCGCCGGTGGGTTTGACCCACCTTGACCACGGCAGGACCCCCCCTGTGTCCCTGACAGGTGGGCCCAGCCCTGTAGCTAATTAGGATTAGCACTAACCGAATCAGTTAAACTAACTACCCCCCCTGACACTGACAGTGGGCACCAGCGCCACTAATTCCTAATTAGGATTAAATTAACCCTGTTTAACCCCCCCTGTCACTGACGTGTGGACCCCACACGTCAGGTTTGACCTCAGCCAGCCGCAGTTGACCATTGACGTCATGCTGACGTCATGCTGGCGCAATATTTATATTTCTGGATTTAAATTAAATCAGGAAATTCCAGAATATTATTTCAACTTCAAAAATTCATAACTTTTATTCTGTAACTCCAAATTAGACAAATTATATATGAAAAATGATCAGAAAAATCCAATCTATCCATCTGTACTATTTTCATGCATGATCAAACAAGTTAAATTGATGTTTTAAGCAGAACAAGGAAAAGCACTTTAAAAGGCCATGTTTGAGTTTGAAATTTGAATCCTTGATTCAAATTTGTCCAAACCCTTCTGGTTCTAGTTGCATTAGCCCAACACACTCATATTGCCATGTTTCATGCACGCATCATATTGTTGCACATTGTTTGGTGATGGTTGTGTATCGGTGTCCTTGCGACAGGTTCTGCCTCCGAGAAGTACCGTGATTACCCTAACGAAGAACCGTATCAGTGCATCGAACCATCAGGCAAGCAACCGACCATTTGATCATATCGATACAATCCCATGTTCTCGCTCCTGCTCTCTTTTACTGCATTAAGACAACGCGTTTCAAACTGCTGTGTGCTACGGTAGTTGAACCCATTTCCTCTGCATGACCTGTCATTGCCACAGTAACTAGATAAAACCCACTAGCATGTGTAGGAGTTGATTGAGCCATATGTATGTGTTGTTCCTACCTTGCTATGCCTGCTATGCTTAGAGTCGTGTCAGGTCTGGTTCATCTGGGTGATGGCTAGAGTGAAATGTTTATGTCGGTAATGAGAGTGGTGTGGTGAACACGATTTGGTAAAGGTATCGATGAGAGGCCATGTAGGAGTACATGGTGGGTTGTTTCATTGAAGCCGACCTTAAGCACTGAGATCTGTATGTGTGATTTAAGATACAGCTACTACCATGCATTGGGCCCTGAAATATGACCCCGCTCGACTTCTTATTCACCCTAGCTCTCTGTCGAGGAGTTGCAAGTAGTTTCTGGTGTTTGTAGCCTACTGGAGGCCGTGGACAGCGCTGACCATAGGGGTGGGCTGTGATGCGGTAGGTACGTGGCCGGGTGTACCGAATACCCGTTAGGTATCTCGGGAACCCTGTTCACATCGTTCGGGGCCGTATGGGAAACCTCGGCCGGACTCCCTGCGGATGGAACCTGAATAGGCGATAAACCTGGACTAGAGGCTTAAGTGTTTAGGTAGGTCGTGGTCTACACCCACGCCGGCTTTCGCTTGAAGTCTGCCGAGCACATGTCGTGTGCAGACGCTAAGTGGTGGAAACATGTATGAAGAAGTACACCCCTGCAGGGTTATCATAATCTATTCGAATAGCCGCGTCCGCGGTAAAGGACTACTTGGTTGCCTATACAGTTCATAGACAAGTAAATGGAAACTGTTAAAAGCCTCAAGATAAGTGTGAGTGCCGAGGATGGCTCTTCCGTAGGAAGACGGAGGTGGATCCTCGGTAGTGTGTTGAAGTGATGAGTAGTGGACTCGTGTGCGCAAAACCATTTCAAGTTGGAGTATCGTAGGATAGTCTAGCCAAGAGTCAAAGCTGGCTTGCTGCAATAACTCCACCAACCCTTCTTGATAATGTGCATGTATGTAGGATCTGCTGTAAGTCTTGCTGAGTACCTTTGTACTCATGTTGCTACAATTTACATTCTTTTACAGAAGACGCTGCAACCCCTTCTGATGGGTTCTATGTAGACGTTGACATCAACGAGTAGGCTAAAGGCCCAGGTGGTGATCCTGAGCTTGTGAAGGACCACATAGTATAGCTAGGCTTTCCAAGCCTCTTTTATTTTACTAGTTGTCTGTACTCAGACAAGTTACTTCCGCTGCTGGTTTGTATGACTGTATGACTTGTATGTTGGGTCGTGAGACCCGTACCTTGGTGTATGTTATGTATGGCTCCCTGAGCCTTAAATAAGGTACTTGTGTCGTAGAGTCATGTTGTGATGCTTCGTTGTATTTGCACATATCGAGCATATTGTGTGTATGATTGAAATGCTTGGTATGTGTGGGATCTGACTATCTAGTTGTTTATCTTTAGTAGCCTCTCTTACCGGGAAATGTCTCCTGGTGTTACCGCTGAGCCATGGTAGCTTGCTACTGCTCTGGAACACTTAGGCTGGCCGGCATGTGTCCTTCTTCGTTCCTGTGTCTGTCCCTTCGGGGAAATGTCACGCTTTGAGTACCGGAGTCCTGTTAGCCCGCTACAGCCCGGTTTACCGGAGTCCTGCTAGCCCAGTGCTACAGCCCGGACCCATTTGCTGATGACCGACACGTTCGAAGCTGGGTCATGGATGCCTGTCCCTGTAAGTCTGTGCCACTTTGGGTTTACGACTAGTCATGTCAGCCCGGGCTCCTTATCATATGGATGCTAGCGACACTATCATATACGTGAGCCAAAAGGTGCAAACGGTCCCGGGCAAAGGTAAGGCGACACCCGTGGGGATACCGTGCGTGAGGCCGCAAAGTGATATGAGGTGTTACCGGCTAGATCGATGTGACATCGAGTCGGGGTCCTGACAGCGTTGGCATCAGAGCCGGACTGCCTGTAGGTTCTTCAAGCCAAACTGGTCGATGTTGAGTCTAGAAATTCTTTAGTTATATGTAGGGGAATTGTTTGTGGCTTGGAACGTAAGGCTCTTTTTACTCCCCTATCTTATGACATTCTGATCTGGGTCAGTCCATTCTTCCACCGGGGGTTAAGGAATTAGGACCTATTCTCTCTATCAGGATCACGTGTTACTAATCAGTAGTACCTTATAAGTTTGATGGATACAAGCCTAGTTCAGTTCTTCTACCATATTATGTTGTTAGAATGGATTCAAAACTTTGATATGATGATGATTGAGTGTGTACAAAATCCTTTGTCAAATGTCTCAAAATCCTTCTTGAGCATTTACAGCTGTTATGCTGCCGAAATTTTGCTAGAAATTCTAATGCCTTTGCATTATGATTGTGCTTTCAGATGGCCACTCGTGACCTCAATCAAGTGGTTCGCCTGACTCGATGCCTAGATGTACCCGGCCATACTGCCAAGTTGGTCAGGGTAATGACTGAGGCTGGATACCGCTGGTATCCTGAGTACACGGTCGAGGAGCAATTTCGAGATTTTAATCAAAGCCAGTATCTCTGCACTGTCAGGATATTTCCATCTTATCCTGGATCCACCGAGCCCCTTCACTGCTCCTATGGACTCGGGGTTACTATTGAGATGGCTGTGCAGGATGCCGCCTACTCTATGATGACCATCATGCGAGTCAGGTCTGGTCTATTTCGGGACTCTGATTTCCGGTATATGCCAGGATCACTTCCGGGAGCACAAGGGTATCTCTAGGCTATCTATGCTGACCCCACTCAGGAGGATTCACGGACTCGCACCACTGCTGAGATGCTCGAGGATAAGGACCGTGAAAATCGGGCCTTGAGGTTAGAGCTCTTCAATACCCGTGCTGACCACTGGGCCACTTTGACTCGGTTCGCACCGGCGGTGCAAGCTGGATATTCAGATATGCGCGATCTCTATCCTGTGAGATCTGCTCTGCCAGATGTGATGGGTTGGCGTGATGTAGGAGGCATCACCCCACCTCGCGGTCCCCGCAGGCCACCATCTGTTGGTCCAAGGCCTCATCCTAGCCCCTATGGTCCACAAGCTCCGCGAGATCGTCTGTTTCCGGATGATCATGTTGAGCTTCCAGGCTATGGAGGTGACTTCTACGAGGACTACTACGGATCGGTCTGAGTTAGTGGTAGTAACACTAGTTCGCACTAGCTGTGTCGTCTATCCTCCCGCGTGACTCGTGGGATATGACCTAGTTTGTACTCTTTCCGGAGGTGTAGAAAAATAATGTATTGGAGCTTGGAATGCCTCCGATGAGATGTAATCCTCTTTTCACCGTAATAGTACTTTGTTTGGTCTTGTACTAAACTCTGTATGGTGTGTATGATGATGGAATAAAAGAAGCAGTTTCTGTATCTACCATGTCATACGGATGATCATCTTGCATTTCGAGTTATTCCTTACATTTTTATCCTATGTCAGAATTTTATCATCCTGACTAAATCATTGTCTTGTTTACCTAGGATGGTCAACACGCGCGCTAACCCTGCTTCTCAAGAGCAGGCCGAAGGCAGTGAAGTCAGGGATGCAAATCTGCCTCATCCTCTTTCACTAGCCGAGGTTATGATGGAAGCTGAGAGAAACAAGCGGGAGACCAACCGTTTGTTGGAGCGTATTGAACAGAATACAGCACACCATCAAAGGACTAACGTGGTGTCACTCGGTGATTTTATAAAATTACATCCACCCACGTTCCACCACTCCGTCGAGCCTCTCGACGCTGATGACTGGCTTCGCAGTATCGCTCACAAACTGCGTTCCGCGCTGGTAGCGGAGGCTGACAAGGTCACCTTTATTGCATATCATCTTGAAGGCCCCGCCAGTCTATGGTGGGAAAATTATGGAGCTATGCGCCCAGCGGGCCATGTCACTACTTGGGCTGAATTCAGCGAGGCTTTCCGTGAACATCACATTCCGGAGGGTCTCATGGACCGTAAACGTGAGGAGTTCTGCAGTTTCACCCAAGGCCGACTTTCTGTGGATGCTTACAGGAGGGAGTTTGGTAATCTCGCACGATATGCAACTGAGGAGGTGTCTACTGATGCCAAGAAGCAAGCAAGGTTCCGTAAGGGCCTTAATCCTGAGATTCGCCGTGACCTCCGTCTGCATGAGTGCACATCTTTTCAGAAACTTGTCAACAAAGCCATCAGTGCTGAAATTGGTCAGACTGACTATGACGCAACACGCAAGCATGGCCGTGATATGGGTTCCTCATCCGGTGCTGGTCCTCAGAAGCGCCGCGTGTGGGTACCCAACACCGCCCTGCCACCCAGGTTCACACCGAGGCCATCCTTCCAGGCGCCTCGCCCCGTTCAACAGTCTGCACCGGCCAAGCCCTATGGGGGTCCAACTAACAATGCTCCTCCACGTACCAGTTCCGTGACTTGTTTCAAGTGTGTGGAATCTGGCCACTATATGCGTGAGTGTCCCAAGACCAACCCCAACCAGTCTGCTAAAGCTGTTGGCCGTGGCAAGCCGACAGGGAAAGTGTTCCACGCCAAGCCGGTCACCGCTTCACGTGGCCATGTCAACTGTATCTCTGCCGAAGAAGCTCAAGAGGATCCCAACATCGTTCTCGGTACGCTTCTTGTTAATTGCCACCCGGCATCTGTTCTTTTCGATACAGGAGCCTCTCATTCTTTTATATATGAAAATTATGCTCGTTTGCATAACGTTGCATTCTGTGACATGCCATCCACTATGGAAATTTCTACTCCTGGTTCTAGATGGCAGACCTCTAGGGTAAGTTATGGAAATGAAATCCAAGTCGACAGACTTGTTTTCCTCGTGTCCTTGATAGCCCTTAAATCTTCAGATATTAATATCATTCTGGGTATGGACTGGATGTCAGCTCATCATGCCCAAATTGATTGCTTCTCTAGGACTGTTCAACTCACCCATCCTTCGGGGAAGATAGTCAATGTCTTGATCCGAATAGCCAAGCGACAATTATATTCTCTTAACGCCAGCCCTTTGCCAGACCTTGAGGACATTCTGGTAGTCCGTGACTTCCCGGATGTCTTTCCAGAGGAATTGCCAGGTGTTCCACCTGACAGGGATGTTGAGTTCGTAATAGACCTCATTCCAGGAACCGTTCCGATTGCTAGAAGACCTTATAAGATGGCACCCCTAGAACTAGCCGAGCTTAAGAAACAACTCGATGAGTCCTTGAAAAAGGGTTTCATCCGACCTAGCTCATCTCCGTGGGCTTGCCCCGTCCTATTCGTCAAGAAGAAGGATGGTACGGACCGGATGGTTGTAGATTACCGACCTGTCAATTTGGTCACAATCAAGAACAAATATCCGCTTCCCAGGATCAACGACCTGTATGATCAGCTCGCGAGATCCTCAGTCTTTTCCAAGATGGATTTGAGGTTGGGCTACCATCAAATCAAAATCAGAAACGGGGACATTCCTAAAACGGCCTTTGTTACTCGTTATGGCCAATACGAGTACACCGTCATGTCCTTCGGTTTAACCAACGCTCCAGCCACCTTTTCTCGGTTAATGAACTCAATCTTCATGGAGTATTTGGATAAATTCGTCGTGGTTTACCTCGATGATATACTCATCTACTCCAAGAACGAGGAAGAACATGCCGAACATTTAAGGCTAGTGTTGAAGAAACTTCGAGAGCATCGCCTTTATGCCAAATTTTCTAAATGTGAATTCTGGTTGTCAGAAGTGACCTATCTGGGTCATGTAATATCTGGTAAAGGTATTGCTGTTAACCCTGAGCGAGTTCAAGCCGTCCTTAATTGGACTCCACCTGAATCGGTCAAGCAAGTTCGGAGTTTTCTGGGCTTAGCGAGCTATTGCCGTCGCTTTGTCGAGAACTTCTCCAAGGTTGCCAAACCTCTAACCGAACTCCTCAAGAAAGATAAGAAGTTCGAATGGACTCCACAATGTGAGCACAGCTTTCAGGAACTGAAAAGACGCCTGACCTCTGCTCCCGTACTGGTACCGCCAGACTTCTCCAAGGACTTTGTTATCTACTGCGACGCCTCGCGACAAGGACTAGGTTGCATTCTCATGCAAGATCGACACGTAATTGCTTACGCCTCACGGCAGTTGCACCCACATGAGGAGAATTATCCTACTCATGATCTAGAGCTTGCAGCCGTAGTCTATGCACTTAAGACCTGGCGACATTACCTCCTCGGTAATCGTTGCGAAATATTCACTGATCACCAAAGTCTGAAGTACATTTTCACCCAACCGGATCTGAATCTCAGGCAAAGACGTTGGGTTGAATTGATCACAGACTTCGACTTAGGAATAACCTACACCCCAGGGAAAGCCAACGTCATGGCTGATGCGCTAAGTTGTAAATCTTATTGTAACAACCTGATGTTACAACAAAGTCAACCGCTTCTCCATGAGGAATTTCGGAAGCTTAACCTTCACATTGTACCTCAAGGTTATCTTTCCACCTTGGTAGCAAAACCTACTCTTACGGATCAAATCATCGCTGCCCAAAAGCGAGATAAGGGAATATCTAAAATCAAAGAGAACATTGCTAGCGGAGGTGCTAGTTGTTTCTCCACAAATGATCATGGTGTTGTGTACTTCGAGAACCGTCTAGTGGTTCCCAAGAACCAGCATCTACGGCAGCTGATCCTTAAGGAGGCTCATGAATCTCCTCTCACCATTCATCCCGGTAGTACTAAGATGTATCAGGACCTACGCCAGAGGTTCTGGTGGACTAGGATGAAGAGAGAAATTGCTCAGTATATTGCTAATTGCGACGTCTGTCGTCGTGTAAAAGCATAGCACCAAGGGCTTGCTGGCACCCTTCAACCCTTAGCCATTCCTGAATGGAAATGGGATAAAATTGGTATGGATTTCATTACCGGTTTTCCCAGGACCAAGATAGGGAATAATGCTATTTTCGTCGTGGTCGATCGTCTTTCCAAAGTAGCCCATTTCTTACCTGTTCGTGAGAGTATAACCGCTAGTCAGCTGGCAGACTTATACATCTCCCGAATAGTGTCCCTCCATGGTGTTCCTTTGGAAATCAACTCGGATCGAGGAAGTCTTTTCACCTCTCGATTTTGGGAAAGTTTCCAAAATGCTATGGGAACCCGTCTCTCCTTCAGCACCGCTTTCCACCCTCAGTCGAGTGGTCAAGTGGAACGCGTCAACCAGATTCTAGAAGACATGCTTCGAGCCTCTGTTATCTCATTCGGAATGGACTGGGAAAAGTGCCTTCCGTTTGCCGAATTCGCTTACAACAACAGCTATCAATCTAGCTTGGGTAAAGCCCCTTTTGAAGTTCTCTATGGATGACGGTGTCGAACACCCCTTAACTGGTCAGAGACCGGGGAAAGACAATTCTTTGGCCCGGATATGATTCAGGAAGCAGAAGAACAAGTTCACATCGTTCGTGAAAAGTTGAAAACAGCCCAATCTCGTCAAAAGAGTCAATATGACCGAAAACATAAGGCTATGACTTTTGAGGTTGACGAGAAGGCTTATCTTCGGGTCACCCCTCTGAAGGGAACCCATCGTTTCGGTATCAAAGGCAAATTGGCTCCTCGTTACATTGGACCTTTTCGCATTCTCGCCAAACGAGGGGAAGTTGCCTACCAGTTGGAACTACCTCCGCACCTCTCCAAAGTCCATGATGTCTTCCACGTTTCTCAACTCAGGCGTTGCTTCTCGGATCCTATCCGTGGAGTGGACCACGAAACGCTTGATCTCCAAGATAATCTTACATATCGAGAGTACCCCATTCGTATCCTCGATCAGGCCGAACGTACCACCCGACGTCATAATATTAAGTTTCTCAAAGTTCAATGGTCGATTCTGAGGATGAAGCAACTTGGGAAAGGGAGGATCGTCTTCGACTTGAGTATCCCGCCTTCTTCCCGGAGGAACCCAAATCTCGGGACGAGATTCTTTTGAGTGGGGGTGAGTTGTCACACCCTAGCTAGTCATGCATCAGAGTGTGTGCATCATGTTTAAAATTCCATTTAAATTGAAATGGGGATTTGTGAAACCCTCAGAATCATTTTTGAAAATGATCCAAATAAAAATTTCTCCAAAAGGGTCCAAGAAAATGCTCATGTTGCTCTCTGAAAATATTGGACAGAGATAAAAATCAAACCAATATTTTTAAGAGCTCATAGGTATTTATTTTGGGCATTTGGAATTAATGCATAAATATTTGCATTGGAAATATATTATCTATATATATTAATATATGTCCAAATATTATGTCAATTATAAAGGAGCTCTGGAATAATATATCTAGCCCCTGCAAAAATTGGCATAAGGTATATAAATGATTTAATATTTTATTTAAATCAAAACAAATGTCAGAAATTAGAAAACGGAAATAATTTAAAAGGGAGAAGCTTACCTGGGCTCCTCCCTGTGCAGCCCAGCCAGCTGGCCGGCCCAGCCAGCAGGCGGCCCAGCCCGCCTCCCTCCTCTGTCGTCTTCGTCCTCGACAGAGGGAGGGGAGTGCGGCCGGCGCGCGCGCGCGCCACCGCGCCACGCCACCTGCTCGGCTGCCTGCCTGCCCTTCCCTCCTCGCTCGATGCCCCAGACGACGCCACGCCTCCCCCCCTGCTCTCTCTCACTCTCCCTCAGCTCCTCCCTCCTCTCCCTCGCTCTCTCCCTCACACGGCCGAACACCACCATCGCCGCCGTTCGCCATAGCAGCCGTCACCGGCCACCCCTCGCTCCCCCGACTAGCTCAGGAGCTCCGCCTCGACTCCCTCTCCCTCCCCACCGCTCCACGGGCCTCCGGAAGCCCTGCATCGCCGCCTACGTCGCCGTTCCCCTCCTCGGCCACCGGAGGTCATCGCCGTCGATTCGCTGCACTCCGGCCGTCCCCGAGCCCGCTAACCATCCCTGCAGCTCTGCGGTGAGCCACTGATTCGATTCCCCCTTGCCCCGTCGTCCCTAGCCTCCTGTAGCTGCCGCGCCTTTGAGCTCCGAAGCTCGACGCCGCCGGCGATGTCGCCGTCGTGGCCACGGTCACCGTAGCGCCCAACCGAGCACACCCACGCACTCACCGCACCGCGTAGAAGCCGTAGGTGCCAACCCCGCATCCCCGCACCCGTTGTAGCCCCGATTCCGACCGCACCCGAACTCCGGCCGCCGCTCACGAGCTCGCCGTCGACGGTACAGGCCACCTCAGGCACGGCCACCACCACCGTTCGACGCGCGGGAGCAAGGGCTCTCCAACGAGCCCAAGCACGGCCTCGCCCGTGCCCTGTAGCGCGATCCCGCATCGCGCCGCCGTCTCGGGCCTCGCCGGCGTCATGTCGCCGGTGGGTTTGACCCACCTTGACCACGGCAGGACCCCCCCTGTGTCCCTGACAGGTGGGCCCAGCCCTGTAGCTAATTAGGATTAGCACTAACCGAATCAGTTAAACTAACTACCCCCCCCTGACACTGACAGTGGGCCCCAGCGCCACTAATTCCTAATTAGGATTAAATTAACCCTGTTTAACCCACCCTGTCACTGACGTGTGAACCCCACACGTCAGGTTTGACCTCAGCCAGCCGCAGTTGACCACTGACGTCATGCTGACGTCATGCTGGCGCAATATTTATATTTCTGGATTTAAATTAAATCAGGAAATTCCAGAATATTATTTAAACTTCAAAAATTCATAACTTTTATTCTGTAACTCCAAATTAGACAAATTATATATGAAAAATGATCAGAAAAATCCAATCTATCCATCTGTACTATTTTCATGCATGATCAAACAAGTTAAATTGATGTTTTAAGCAGAACAAGGAAAAGCACTTTAAAAGGCCATGTTTGAGTTTGAAATTTGAATCCTTGATTCAAATTTGTCCAAACCCTTCTGGTTCTAGTTGCATTAGCCCAACACACTCATATTGCCATGTTTCATGCATGCATCATATTGTTGCACATTGTTTGGTGATGGTTGTGTATCGGTGTCCTTGCGACAGGTTCTGCCTCCGAGAAGTACCGTGATTACCCTAACGAAGAACCGTATCAGTGCATCGAACCATCAGGCAAGCAACCGACCATTTGATATATCGATACAATCCCATGTTCTCGCTCCTCCTCTCTTTTACTGCATTAAGACAACGCGTTTCAAACTGCTGTGTGCTACGGTAGTTGAACCCATTTCCTCTGCATGACCTGTCATTGCCACAGTAACTAGGTAAAACCCACTAGCATGTGTAGGAGTTGATTGAGCCATATGTATGTGTTGTTCCTACCTTGCTATGCCTGCTATGCTTAGAGTCGTGTCAGGTCTGGTTCATCTGGGTGATGGCTAGAGTGAAATGTTTATGTCGGTAATGAGAGTGGTGTGGTGAACACGATTTGGTAAAGGTATCGATGAGAGGCCATGTAGGAGTACATGGTGGGTTGTTTCATTGAAGCCGACCTTAAGCACTGAGATCTGTATGTGTGATTTAAGATACAGCTACTACCATGCATTGGGCCCTGAAATATGACCCCGCTCGACTTCTTATTCACCCTAGCTCTCTGTCCAGGAGTTGCAAGTAGTTTCTGGTGTTTGTAGCCTACTGGAGGCCGTGGATAGCGCTGACCGTAGGGGTGGGCTGTGATGCGGTAGGTACGTGGCCGGGTGTACCGAATACCCGTTAGGTATCTCGGGAACCCTGTTCACATCGTTCGGGGCCGTATGGGAAACCTCGGCCGGACTCCCTGCGGATGGAACCTGAATAGGCGATAAACCTGGACTAGAGGCTTAAGTGTTTAGGTAGGTCGTGGTCTACACCCACGTCGGCTTTCGCTTGAAGTCTGCCGAGCACATGTCGTGTGCAGACGCTAAGTGGTGGAAACATGTATGAAGAAGTACACCCCTGCAGGGTTAACATGATCTATTCGAATAGCCGCGTCCGCGGTAAAGGACTACTTGGTTGCCTATACAGTTCATAGACAAGTAAATGGAAAACTACTAAAAGCCTCAAGATAAGTGTGAGTGCCGAGGATGGCTCTTCCGTAGGAAGACGGAGGTGGATCCTCGGTTGTGTATTGAAGTGGTGAGTAGTGGACTCGTGTGCGCAAAACCATTTCAAGTTGAAGTATCGTAGGATAGCCTAGCCAAGAGTCAAAGCTGGCTTGCTGCAATAACTCCACCAACCCTTCTTGATACTATGCATGTATGTAGGATCTGATGTAAGTCTTGCTGAGTACCTTTGTACTCATGTTGCTATAATCTACATTTTTACAGAAGACGCTGCAACCCCTTCTGATGGGTTCTATGTAGACGTTGACATCAACGAGTAGGCTAAAGACCCAGGTGGTGACCCTGAGCTTGTGAAGGACCACGTAGTATAGCTAGGCTTTCCAAGCCTCTTTTATTTTACTAGTTGTCTGTACTCAGACAAGTTACTTCCGCTGCTGGTTTGTATGACTGTATGACTTGTATGTGGGGTCGTGAGACCCGTACCTTTGTGTATGTTATGTATGGCTCACTGAGCCTTAAATAAAGTACTTGTGTCATAGAGTCATGTTGTGATGCTTCGTTGTATTTGCACATATCGAGCATATTGGGTGTATGATTGAAATGCTTGGTATGTGTGGGATCTGACTATCTAGTTGTTTATCTTTAGTAGCCTCTCTTACCGGGAAATGTCTCCTAGTGTTACCGCTGAGCCATGGTAGCTTGCTACTGCTCTGGAACACTTAGGCTGGCCGGCATGTGTCCTTCTTCGTTCCTGTGTCTGTCCCTTCGGGGAAATGTCACGCTTTGAGTACCGGAGTCCTGTTAGCCCGCTACAGCCCGGTTTACCGGAGTCCTGCTAGCCCAGTGCTACAGCCCGGACCCACTTGCTGATGACCGACACGTTCGAAGCTGGGTCATGGATGCCTGTCCCTGTAAGTCTGTGCCACTTTGGGTTTACGACTAGTCATGTCAGCCCGGGCTCCTTATCATATGTATGCTAGCGACACTATCATATACGTGAGCCAAAAGGCGCAAACGGTCCCGGGAAAAGGTAAGACGACACCCGTGGGGATACCGTGCGTGAGGCCGCAAAGTGATATGAGGTGTTACCGGCTAGATCGATGTGACATCGAGTCGGGGTCCTGACAGCGTTGGCATCAGAGCCGGACTGCCTGTAGGTTCTCCAAGCCAAACTGGTCGATGTTGAGTCTAGAAATTCTTTAGTTATATGTAGGGGAATTGTTTGTGGGTTGGAACGTAAGGCTCTTTTTACTCCTTTATCTAATGACATTCTGATCCGAGTCAGTCCATTCTTCCACCGGGGGTTAAGGAATTAGGATCTGTTCTCTCTTTCAGGATCACGAGTTACTAATCAGTAGTACCTTATAAGTTGATGGATTCAAGCCTAGTTCAGTTCTACTACCACCTTATGTTGTTAGAATGGTTTCAGAACTTTGATATGATGATGTTGAGTGTGTACGAAATCCTTTGTCAAATGTCTCAAAATCCTTTTTGAGCATTTACAGCTGTTATGCTGCCGAAATTTTGCTAGAAGTTCTAATGCCTTTGCATTATGATTGTGCTTTCAGATGGCCACTCGCGACCTCAATCAAGTGGTTCGCCTGACTCGATGCCTAGATGTACCCAGCCATACTGCCAAGTTGGTCAGGGTAATGACTGAGGCTGGATACCGCTGGTATCCCGAGTACACGGTCGAAGAGCAATTCCGAGATTTTAATCAAAGCCAGTATCTCTGCACTGTCAGGATATTTCCATCTTATCCTGGATCCACCGAGCCTCTTCACTGCTCCTATGGACTCGGTGTTACTATTGAGATGGCTGTGCAGGACGCCGCCTACTCTATGATGACCATTATGCGAGTCAGATCTGGGTTATTTCGGGACTCTGATTTCCGGTATATGCCAGGATCACTTCCGGGAGCACAAGGGTATCTCCAGGCTATTTATGCTGACCCCACCCAGGAGGATTCACGGACTCGCACCACTGCTGAGATGCTCGAGGATAAGGACCGTGAAAATCGGGCCTTGAGGTTAGAGCTCTTCAATACCCGTGCTGACCACTGGGCCACTTTGACTCGGTTCGCACCGGCGGTGCAAGCTGGATATTCAGATATGCGCGATCTCTATCCTGTGAGATCTGCTCTGCCAGACGTGATGGGTTGGCGTGATGTAGGAGGCATCACCCCACCTCGCGGTCCCCGCAGGCCACCGTCTGTTGGTCCAAGGCCTCATCCTAGCCCCTATGGTCCACAAGCTCCGCGAGACCGTCTGTTTCCGGATGATCATGTTGAGCTTCCAGGCTATGGAGGTGACTTCTACGAGGACTACTACGGATCGGTCTGAGTTAGTGGTAGTATCACTAGTTCGCACTAGCTGTGTCTTCTATCGTCCCGCGTGACTCGTGGGATATGACCTAGTTTGTACTCTTCCGGAGGTGTAGAAAAATAATGTATAGGAGCTTGGAATGCCTCCGATGAGATGTAATCCTCTTTTCACCGTAATAGTACTTTGTTTGGTCTTGTACTAAACCCTGTATGGTGTGTATGACGATGGAATAAAGAAGCAGTTTCTGTATCTACCATGTCATACGGATGATCATCTTGCATTTCGAGTTATTCCTTACATTTTATATCCTATGTCGGAATTTTATCATCCTGACTAAATCATTGTCTTGTTTACCTAGGATGGTCAACACGCGCACTAACCCTGCTCCTCAAGAGCAGGCCGAAGGCAGTGAAGTCAGGGATGCAAATCTGCCTCATCCTCCTTCCCTAGCCGAGGTTATGATGGAAGCTGAGAGAAACAAGCGGGAGACCAACCGTTTGTTGGAGCGTATTGAACAGAACACAGCACACCATCAGAGGACTAACGTGGTGTCACTCAGTGATTTTATCAAATTGCATCCACCCACGTTCCACCACTCCGTCGAGCCTCTCGACGCTGATGACTGGCTTCGCAGTATCGCTCACAAACTGCGTTCCGCGCTGGTAGCAGAGGCTGACAAGGTCACCTTTGCTGCATATCATCTTGAAGGCCCCGCCAGTCTATGGTGGGAGAATTATGGAGCTATGCGCCCAGCGGGCCATGTCACTACTTGGGCTGAGTTCAGCGAGGCTTTCCGTGAACATCACATTCCGGAGGGTCTCATGGACCGTAAACGTGAGGAATTCTGCAATTTCACCCAAGGCCGACTTTCTGTGGATGTTTACAGCAGGGAGTTTGGTAATCTCGCACGATATGCAACCGAGGAAGTTTCTACTGACGCCAAGAAGCAAGCAAGGTTCCGTAAGGGACTTAGTCCTGAGCTTCGCCGTGACCTCCGTCTGCATGAGTGCACATCTTTTCAGAAACTTGTCAACAAAGCCATCAGTGCTGAAACTGGTCAGACTGACTATGACGCAACACGCAAGCATGGCCGTGACATGGGTTCCTCATCCGGTGCTGGTCCTCAGAAGCGCCGCGTGTGGGTACCCAACACCGCCCTGCCACCCAGGTTCACACCGAGGCCATCTTTCCAGGCGCCTCGCCCCGTTCAACAGTCTGCTCCAGCCAAGCCCTATGGGGGTCCAACCAATAATGCTCCTCCACGTACCAGTTCCGTGACTTGTTTCAAATGTGGGGAATCTGGTCACTATATGCGTGAGTGTCCCCAGACCAACCCCAATCAATCTGCTAAAGCTGTTGGCCGTGGCAAGCCGACAGGGAAAGTGTTTCATGCTAAACCGGTCACCGCTTCACGTGGCCATGTCAACTGTATCTCTGCCGAAGAAGCTCAAGAGGATCCCAACGTCGTTCTCGGTACGCTTCTTGTTAATTGCCACCCGGCATCTGTTCTTTTCGATACAGGAGCCTCTCATTCTTTTATATCCGAAAATTATGCTCGTTTGCATAACGTTGCATTCTGTGACATGCCATCCACTATGGAAATTTCTACCCCTGGTTCTAGATGGCAGACCTCTAGGGTAAGTTATGGAAATGAAATCCAAGTCGACAGACTTGTTTTTCTCGCATCTTTGATAGCCCTTAAATCTTCAGATATTAACATCATTCTGGGTATGGACTGGATGTCAGCTCATCAAGCCAAGATTGATTGCTTCTCTAGGACTGTTCAACACACCCATCCTTCGGGGAAGATAGTCAATGTCTTGACCCGATTAGCCAAGCGACAATTATATTCTCTTAATGCCAGCCCTTTGCCAGACCTTGAGGACATTCCGATAGTCCGTGACTTTCCGGATGTTTTTCCAGAGGAATTGCCAGGTGTTCCACCTGACAGGGATGTTGAGTTCGTAATAGACCTCATTCCAGGAACCGTTCCGATTGCTAGAAGACCTTATAAGATGGCACCACTAGAACTAGCCGAGCTTAAGAAACAACTCGATGAATCCTTGAAAAAGGGTTTCATCCGCCCTAGTTCATCTCCGTGGGCTTGCCCCGTCCTATTCTTCAAGAAGAAAGATGGTACGGACCGGATGGTGGTAGATTACCGACCTGTCAATTTGGTCACAATCAAGAACAAATATCCACTTCCTAGGATCAACGACCTGTATGATCAGCTCGCTGGATCCTCAGTCTTCTCCAAGATGGATTTGAGGTTGGGCTACCATCAAATCAAAATCAGAAACGGGGACATTCCTAAAACGGCCTTTGTTACTCATTATGGCCAATACGAGTACACCGTCATGTCCTTCGGATTAACCAACGCTCCAGCCACTTTTTCTCGGTTAATGAACTCAATCTTCATGGAGTATTTGGATAAATTCGTCGTGGTTTACCTCGATGATATACCCATCTACTCCAAGAACGAGGAAGAACATGCCGAACATTTAAGACTAGTGTTGAAGAAACTTCGAGAGCATCGCCTTTATGCCAAATTTTCTAAATGTGAATTCTGGTTGTCAGAAGTGACCTATCTAGGTCATGTAATATCTGGTAAAGGTATTGCTGTTAACCCTGAGCGAGTTCAAGCCGTCCTTAATTGGACTCCACCTGAATCGGTCAAGCAAGTTCGGAGTTTTCTAGGCTTAGCGAGCTATTGTCGTCGCTTTGTCGAGAACTTCTCCAAAGTTGCTAAACCTCTAACCGAACTCCTCAAGAAAGATAAAAAGTTCGAATGGACTCCACAATGTGAGCACAGCTTTCAGGAACTGAAAAGACGCCTGACCTCTGCTCCCGTACTGGTACCGCCAGACTTTTCCAAGGACTTTGTTATCTACTGCGACGCCTCGCGACAAGGACTAGGTTGCATTCTTATGCAAGATCGACACGTAATTGCTTACGCTTCACGGCAATTGCACCCACATGAGGAGAATTATCCTACTCATGATCTAGAGCTTGCAGCCGTAGTCTATGCACTTAAGACCTGGCGACATTACCTCCTCGGTAATCATTGCGAAATATTCACTGATCACCAAAGTCTGAAGTATATTTTCACCCAGCCAGATTTGAATCTCCGGCAGAGACGTTGGGTTGAATTGATCACAGACTTCGACTTAGGAATAACTTACACCCCAGGGAAGGCCAACGTCATGGCTGATGCGCTAAGTCGTAAATCTTATTGTAACAACCTGATGTTACAACAAAGTCAACCGCTCCTCCATGAGGAATTTCGGAAGCTTAACCTTCACATTGTACCTCAAGGTTTTCTTTCCACCTTGGTAGCAAAACCTACTCTTACGGATCAAATCATCGCTGCCCAAAGGCGAGATAAGGGAATATCTAAAATCAAAGAGAACATTGCTAGCGGAGGTGCTAGTTGTTTCTCCACAAATGATCATGGTGTTGTGTACTTTGAGAACCGTCTAGTGGTTCCCAAGAACCAGCATCTACGGCAATTGATCCTTAAGGAAGCTCATGAATCTCCTCTCACCATTCATCCCGGTAGTACTAAGATGTATCAGGACCTACGCCAGAGGTTCTGGTGGACTAGGATGAAGAGAGAAATTGCTCAGTTTATTGCTAATTGCGACGTCTGTCGTCGTGTAAAAGCAGAGCACCAACGGCCTGCTGGCACCCTTCAACCCTTAGCTATTCCTGAATGGAAATGGGATAAAATTGGTATGGATTTCATTACCGGTTTTCCCAGGACCAAGAGAGGGAATAATGCTATTTTCGTCGTGGTCGATCGTCTTTCCAAAGTAGCCCATTTCTTACCTGTTCGTGAGAGTATAACCGCTAGTCAGCTGGCAGATTTGTACATCTCCCGAATAGTGTCTCTCCATGGTGTTCCTTTGGAAATTAACTCGGATCGAGGAAGTCTTTTCACCTCTCGATTTTGGGAAAGTTTCCAAAATGCTATGGGGACTCGTCTCTCCTTTACCACCGCTTTCCACCCTCAGTCGAGTGGTCAAGTGGAACGCGTCAACCAAATTCTAGAAGACATGCTTCGAGCCTCTGTTATCTCTTTCGGAATGGACTGGGAGAAGTGCCTTCCATTTGCCGAATTCGCTTACAACAACAGCTATCAATCTAGCTTGGGTAAAGCCCCTTTTGAAGTTCTTTATGGACGACGGTGTCGAACACCCCTTAACTGGTCAGAGACCGGGGAAAGACAATTCTTTGGCCCGGACATGATTCAGGAAGCAGAAGAACAAGTTCGCATCGTTCGTGAAAAGTTGAAAACAGCCCAATCTCGTCAAAAGAGTCAATATGACCGAAAACATAAGGCTATGACTTTCGAGGTTGACGAGAAGGCTTATCTTCGGGTCACCCCTCTGAAGGGAACCCATCGTTTCGGTATCAAAGGAAAATTGGCTCCTCGTTACATTGGACCTTTTCGCATTCTCGCCAAACGAGGAGAAGTTGCCTACCAGTTGGAACTACCTCCGCACCTCTCCAGAGTCCACGATGTCTTCCACGTTTCTCAACTCAGGCGTTGCTTCTCGGATCCTATCCGTGAAGTGGACCACGAAACGCTTGATCTCCAAGATAATCTTACATATCGAGAGTACCCCATTCGTATCCTCGATCAGGCCGAACGTACCACTCGACGTCATAACATCAAGTTTCTCAAAGTACAATGGTCGCACCATTCTGAGGATGAAGCAACTTGGGAAAGGGAGGATCGTCTTCGACTCGAGTATCCCGCCTTCTTCCCGGAGGAACCCAAATCTCGGGACGAGATTCTTTTGAGTGGGGGTGAGTTGTCACATCCTAGCTAGCCATGCATTAGAGTGTTGCATCATGTTTACTCTTTCATCAGAAACTTGAAATGGGGATCTGTGAAACCCTCAGAATCTTTTTGAAAATGACCCAAATAAAAATTTCTCCAAAAGGGTCCAAGAAAATGCTCATGTTGCTCTCTGAAAATATTGGACAGAGATAAAAATCAAACCAATATTTTTAAGAGCTCATAGGTATTTATTTTGGGCATTTGGAATTAATGCATAAATATTTGCATTGGAAATATATTAATTATATATATTAATATATGTCCAAATATTATGCCATATATAAAGGAGCTCTGGAATAATATATCTAGCCCCTGCAAAAATTGGCATAAGTTAAATAAATGATTTAATATATTATTTAAATCAAAACAAATGTCAGAAATTAGAAAACAGAAAAAAAATAAAAGGGGGAGAAGCTTACCTGGGCTCCTCCACTGTGCGGCCCAGCCAGCTGGCTGGCCCAGCCAGCAGCCGGCCCAGCCCACCTCCCTCCTCTGTCGTCTTCGTCCCGACAGAGGGAGGGGAGTGTGGCCGGCGCGCGCGCGCGCCACCGCGCCACGCCACCTCTCTCCCTGCCTGCCTGCCCTCCCCTCCTCGCCTCGATGCCCCTGGACGACGCCACGCCTCCCCCCTGCTCTCTCTCACTCTCCCTCGGCTCTTCCCTCCTCTCCCTCGCTCTCTCTCTCACATGGCCGAACACCATCGTCGCCGCCGTTCGCCACAGCAGCCGTCTCCGGCCACCCCTCGCTCCCCCGACTAGCTCAGGAGCTCCGCCTCGACCCCCTCTTCCCTCTCCACCGACCCACAGCTCCCCGGAAGCCCTACATCGCCGCCACGTCGCCGTTCCCCTCTTCGGGCTCCGACCATCGTCGCCGTCAAATTTGCCGTCTCCAGCGCGTCCCCGAGCCCGCTAACCATCCCTGCAGCTCCGCGGTGAGCCCCCGAGTCGTTTCCCCCTTCTCCCCTGGTCTCGTTCAATCTCTAGGCCCTAGCCCCACCTTGGCCGAGAGCTCCACGCCGCCGGCGATGTCGCCGTCGTGGCCACGGTCACCGTAGCACCCAACCGAGCACACTATCGTGCTCCACACCTCACTAGGAGCACGCAGCACGCACTAACGCCTCCCCAAACCCCCTGCAACACCGATCCCGACCGCACCCGAACTCCGGCGGCCGCAGCCGAGCTCGCCGCCGTCGAATCCGGCCACCCCAGGCCCAGCCACGGCCACCGTTCGACGCGCGGGAGCAAGAGCTTTCCAACGAGCCCAAGCACGGCCTCGCCCGTGCCCTGTAGCGCGATCCCGCGTCGCGCCGCCGTCTCGGGCCTCGCCGGCGTCACGTCGCCGGTGGGTTTGACCCACTTTGACCACGGCAGGACACCCCCTGAGTCCCTGACAGGTGGGCCCAGCCCTGTAGCTAATTAGGATTAGTGCTAACCACTAATGGTTAACCCCCTGACACTGACAGTGGGCCCCCAACGCCACTAACCCCTAATTAGGAATAAATTAAACCTGTTAAACCCCACTGTCACTGACGTGTGGCCCCCACACGTCAGGTTTGACTCCAGCCAGCCGCAGTTGACCACTGACGTCATGCTGACGTCATGCTGGCGCAGTAATTATAATTTCTGAATTTAATTTAAATCAGGAAATTCCAGAATATTATTTAAACTTCAAAAATTCATAACTTTTATTCTGTAACTCCAAATTGGACAAATTATATATGAAAAATGATCAGAAAAATCCAATCTATCCATCTGTACTATTCTCATGCATGATCAAACAAGTTAAATTGATGTTTCAAGCAGAACAAGGAAAAGCACTTTAAGAGGCCATGTTTGAGTTTGAAATTTGAATCTTTGATTCAAATTTGTTCAAACCCTTCTGGTTTTAGTTGCATTAGTCCAACACACTCATATTGCTATGTTTCATGCATGCATCATATTGTTGCACATTGTTTGGTGATGGTTGTGTATCGGTATCCTTGCGACAGGTTCTGCCCCCGAGGAGTACCGTGATTACCCTAACGAAGAACCGTATCAGTGCATCGAACCATCAGGCAAGCAACCAACCATTTGATCATATCGATACAATCCCATGTTCTCGCTCCTGCTCTCTTTTACTGCATTAGGACAACACGTTTCAAACTGCTGTGTGCTACGGTAGTTGAACCCATTTCCTCTGCATGACCTGTCATTGCCACAGTAACTAGATGAAACCCACTAGCATGTGTAGGAGTTGATTGAGCCATATGTATGTGTTGTTCCTACCTTGCTATGCCTGCTATGCTTAGAGTCGTGTCAGGTCTGGTTCATCTGGGTGATGGGCTAGAGTGAAATGATTATGTCGGTAATGAGAGTGGTGTGGTGAACACGATTTGGTAAAGGTATCGATGAGAGGCCATGTAGGAGTACATGGTGGGTTGTTTCATTGAAGCCGACCTTAAGCACCGAGATCTGTATGTGTGATTTAAGATACAGCTACTACCATGCATTGGGCCCTGAAATATGACCCCGCTCGACTTCTTATTCACCCTAGCTCTCTGTCCAGGAGTTGCAAGTAGTTTCTGGTGTTTGTAGCCTACTGGAGGCCGTGGACAGCGCTGACCGTAGGGGTGGGCTGTGATGCGGTAGGTACGTGGCCGGTGTACCGAATACCCGTTAGGTATCTTGGGAACCCTGTTCACATCGTTCGGGGCCGTATGGGAAACCTCGGCCGGACTCCCTGCGGATGGAACCTGAATAGGCGATAAACCTGGACTAGAGGCTTAAGTGTTTAGGTAGGTCGTGGTCTACACCCACGTCGGCTTTCGCTTGAAGTCTGCCGAGCACATGTCGTGTGCAGACGCTAAGTGGTGGAAACATGTATGAAGAAGTACACCCCTGCAGGGTTATCATAATCTATTCGAATAGCCGCGTCCGCGGTAAAGGACTACTTGGTTGCCTATACAGTTCATAGACAAGTAAATGGAAACTGTTAAAAGCCTCAAGATAAGTGTGAGTGCCGAGGATGGCTCTTCCGTAGGAAGACGGTGGTGGATCCTCGGTAGTGTATTGAAGTGATGAGTAGTGGACTCGTGTGCGCAAAACCATTTCAAGTTGGAGTATCGTAGGATAGTCTAGCCAAGAGTCAAAGCTGGCTTGCTGCAATAACTCCACCAACCCTTCTTCATAATGTGCATGTATGTAGGATCTGCTGTAAGTCTTGCTGAGTACCTTTGTACTCATGTTGCTATAATTTACATTCTTTTATAGAAGACGCTGCAACCCCTTCTGATGGGTTCTATGTAGACGTTGACATCAATGAGTAGGCTAAAGGCCCAGGTGGTGATCCTGAGCTTGTGAAGGACCACGTAGTATAGCTAGGCTTTCCAAGCCTCTTTTATTTTACTAGTTGTCTGTACTCAGACAAGTTACTTCCGCTGCTGGTTTGTATGACTGTATGACTTGTATGTTGGGTCGTGAGACCCGTACCTTGGTGTATGTTATGTATGGCTCCCTGAGCCTTAAATAAGGCACTTGTGTCGTAGAGTCATGTTGTGATGCTTCGTTGTATTTGCACATATCGAGCATATTGTGTGTATGATTGAAATGCTTGGTATGTGTGGGATCTGACTATCTAGTTGTTTATCTTTAGTAGCCTCTCTTACCGGGAAATGTCTCCTGGTGTTACCGCTGAGCCATGGTAGCTTGCTACTGCTCTGGAACACTTAGGCTGGCCGGCATGTGTCCTTCTTCGTTCCTGTGTCTGTCCCTTCGGGGAAATGTCACGCTTTGAGTACCGGAGTCCTGTTAGCCCGCTACAGCCCGGTTTACCGGAGTCCTGCTAGCCCAGTGCTAGAGCCCGGACCCATTTGCTGATGACCGACACGTTCGAAGCTGGGTCATGGATGCCTGTCCCTGTAAGTCTGTGCCACTTTGGGTTTACGACTAGTCATGTCAGCCCGGGCTCCTTATCATATGGATGCTAGCGACACTATCATATACGTGAGCCAAAAGGCGCAAACGGTCCCGGGCAAAGGTAAGGCGACACCCGTGGGGATACCGTGCGTGAGGCCGCAAAGTGATATGAGGTGTTACCGGCTAGATCGATGTGACATCGAGTCGGGGTCCTGACATTACTACTCTCCACATAAGCAAAATTCTTCTTATGAATAGTAGTGGGAGCAAACTCAACAAAATAACTATCATGTGATTGAAAATTAAGATCAAGATGACACGTTTCATGGTTATCATTATTCTTTAAAGCATACGTGTCATCACAATAATCATCATAGATAGGAGGCATGCTTTCGTCATAGTAAATTTTCTCATCAAAGCTTGGGGGACAAAAATATCATCTTCATCAAACATAGCTTCCCCAAGCTTGTGGCTTTGCATATCATTAGCATCATGGATATTCAAGGAATTCATACTAACAACATTGCAATCATGCTCATCATTCAAATATTTAGTTCCAAACATTCTATAGATTTCTTCTTCTAGCACTTGAGCACAATTATCCTTTCCATCATACTCACGAAAGATATTAAAAGGGTGAAGCCTATGAGACAAACTTAACTCCATTTTTTTGTAATTTTATTTTATAAACTAAACTAGTGCTAAAACAAGAAACAAAAAGATTCGATTGCAAGATATAAAGATATACCTTCAAGAACTCACCTCGCCAGAAAAGAGCTTAGTAACGGAGTGTGAGTACCCTTTACCTAGCCTCCCCGGCAACGGCGCCTGAAAAGAGCTTGATGTCTACTACACAACTTTCTTCTTGTAGATGTTGTTGGGCCTGCAAGTGCACATGTTTGTAGGACAGTAGAAAATTTCCCTCAAGTGGGTGACCTAAGGTTTATCAATCCGTAGGAGGCGCAGGATGAAGATGGTCTCTCTCAAACAACCCTGCAACCAAATAACAAAGAGTCTCTTGTGTCCCCAACACACCCAATACAATGGTAAATTGTATAGGTGCACTAGTTCGGCGAAGAAATGAAGATACAAGTGCAAAATAGATAGTAGATAAAGGTATTTGTAATCTGAAATTATAAAAACAGCAAGGTAACAAGTGGTAAAAGTGAGCGAAACGGTATTGCAATGATAGGAAAAAAGGCCTAGGGTTCATACTTTCACTAGTGCAAGTTCTCTGAACAATAATAACATAGATAGATCATATAACAAGCCCTCAACATGCAACAAAGAGTCACTCCAAAGCCACTAATAGCGGAGAACAAACATAGAGATTATGGTAGGGTACGAAACCACATCAAAGTTATTCTTTCGGATCGATCTATAAAAGAGTTCGTACTAGAATAACACCTTAAGACACAAAGCAACCAAAATCCTAATGTCACCTAGATACTCCATTGTCACCTCAAGTATCCATCGGCATGATTATACGATATGCATCACACAATCTCAGATTCATTCAACCAACATAAAAGTACTTCAAAGAGTGCCCCAAAGCTACTACCGGAGAGTCAAGAACGTGTGCCAACCCCTATGCATAGGTTCCCAATGTCACGAAACCCGCAAGTTGATCACTAAAACATACATCAAGTGGCACATGATATCCCATTGTCACCACAGATAATCACGGCAATACATACATCAAGTGTTCTCATAAAAGACTCAATCCGATAAGATAACTTCAAAGGGGAAACTCAATTCATCACAAGAGAGTAGAGGGGGAGAAACATCATAAGATCCAAGTACAATAGCAAAGCTCGGGATACATCAAGATCGTGCCATAGAGGAACACGAGGGAGAACATGAGAGAGAGGGATTAAACACATAGCTACTGGTACATACCCTCAGCCCCGAGGGTGAACTACTCCCTCCTCGTCATGGATAGCGCCGGGATGATGAAGATGGCCTCCGGTGATTGGATCCCCCTCCGGCAGGGTGCCGGAACAGGGTCCCGATTGGTTTTTGGTGGCTACAGAGGCTTGCGGCGGCGGAACTCCCGATCTAGGTTCAGTTCTAGAAGTTTTAGGGTATGAGAGTATATATGGGTGCAGGAAGTACCTCGGTGGAGCTACAGGGGTCCCACGAGGGTGGGGGGCGCGCCCAGGGGGGGAGGGGGGAGCGCCCCCACCCTCGTGAGCACCTCCCGTATCTCCTGACGTGCACTCCAAGTCCATCGGGTGGCTTTCCTTCCAAAAAATAACTTCTCCAGTTGATTTCGTTCCGTTTTGACTCCGTCTGATATGCCTTTTCCTCGAAGACTGAAATAGGCATAAAACATCAAATCTGGGTTGGGCCTCCGGTTAATAGGTTAGTCCCAAAAATAATATAAAAGTGGATAATAAAGCCCAATATTGCCTAAAACAGTAGATAAAGTAGCATGGAGCAATCAAAAATTATAGATACGTTGGAGATGTATCAGGCAGCTCGCTGCGCAGGCGTCGCAGACACTTTGTAGCGTGTTGGGGCAAGCGCCATCAGGCGTGCCGGGCTGGCTACGCTCGCGGGGGAGGAAAAAGGTTCCCGTCCAGAGCAGGTCTCCGAACGATGGTGCACCTGGCCCCATGGTGGGCGCCAAATGTCGGGTGGTAGGTGCGACATATGCCAACGGATGGCTTATCTGTGTGGGAGCCAGTAAAACATCGCTGGTGCCTGGAAAGGGGATAAGGCGAAGACATGCAGGCCGGCGGATCTTACCTAGGTTGGGGTCTCTTCGTGGAGATAATACCCCTACTCCTGCTCTGTGGGGTCTCCGCATGATCACTAGATCAACAAGAAGCTACAAGAGGCTCCTTGAGCTGTTCGGTGGAAGGAGGAAGAAGGGCAAGGCTAGCTCTCTCCTCTCCCTTTAGTGGTGTTTAAAACTCTATGAGATCAATCCTTTGCATGGGTGTCCCGGGGGGTTTATATAGGCCTACCCTCCGGGGGTACAATGGTAATTCGCCTGGGCATGGGCCCTAGCCGTCAGTGTCTATGACCGCCGGCTTCTCCACCGACTACTGGGGCCCGCCGACTGGTGGGTCCCGTCGGCTGCCGGCTCATCAGTCGATATGCCGGTCCCACTGCTTGGGGGTCTTGCCGGGGGCTGGTTACTGTTGCCTCGCCACTGATGACGAGGGTTTTGTTGAGGTAAAAATGGCTACAATGATGCCGCCTTGCGGGCTCTCACTGTAGCCTTACCTCGTCTTGTCTCCTTAATGGTGCACGCGCCCCAAGGAGGGGGAGCAAGCCGGCTATAGGAAGCCGGCCATACCTCAGGCCGACTGGGGGAGGCTAGGCCGCCTTCAGGCGTCTCTCTGATCGAAGGGGCCCGCCGCCCATGGGCCGTACTTACAGCCCGTCGTGGAGGGCGTCATGATCAGCATGGCAACAGTGCCACGCCGGACGGGTGATGGCTGTCCCGTACGACACACTGCAGCCATGTGTGCTCCGGGATCCAGGGGTGGCAGGATCCACTGTTGCCATGCCCCGTCTCATCATCGTTATGGGGGGCGCAGACTTTTAGGGCACGGTCCCTGGCCGCCTGCTTGGGGCCGGCCTCTTTGAGTCAATTTTCTTGGGCCGGCTTCTTGGAGTCGGTCCTTCCGTGGCCGGCTTCTTGGAGTCGGCCCTATCGTGGCATTCTCCAAGAGAGTTCAGGGTCGGGCCGCCTTCCGGTAGCCGGCCTATGAGATAACCGGCCGGAAGAAGGCGGCCCTGCGTCTTGGGTGCTTCAAGGCTCGGTCGACCTGTTGTTTTTTCTAAGGGACAATGGGAGCCGGTTAGGCTATCCGTGGTCATTTACTCCAACACGTCCTTTTTGTGGAGGTCGGGTCACACGATGGTTAACTCCTAACAACCATTCCTCTAGGAGCATGCGTGTAGTACTTTGGTTTGATGACTAATAGATTTTTGCAATAAGTATGTGAGTTCTTTATGACTAATGTTGAGTCCATGGATTATACGCACTCTCACCTTCCACCATTGCTAGCCTCTCTAGTACAGCGCAACTTTCGCCGGTGTCATACACCGACCATACACCTTCCTCAAAACAGCCACCATACCTACATATTATGGCATTTCCATAGCCATTCCGAGATATATTGACATGCAACTTTCCATCGTTTCATTTATTATGACACGCTTCATCGTTGTCATATCGCTTCGCATGATCATTTAGTTGACATAGTATTTGTGGCAAAGCTACCATTCAGAATTATTTATACATGTCACTCTTGAGTCATTGCACATCCCTGTACACCACCGGAGGCATTCATATAAAGTCATATTTTGTTCTAAGAATCGAGTTGTAATTCTTGAGTTGTAAGTAAATAAAAGTGTGATTATCATCATTCGTAGAACATTGTCCCAAGTGAGGAAATTAAAATAAAAGAAAGAAGCCAATCAAAAAAAAGGGAAAAGAAAAAAATGATGAGAGAAAAAGAGATAAGGGGAAATGTTACTATCCTTTTCCACACTTGTGCTTCAAAGTAGCATCGTGATCTTCATGATAGTGAGTCTCCTATATTGTCACTTTCATATATTACTAGTGGGAATTTTTCATTATTGAACTTGGCTTGTATATTCCAATGATGGGCGTCCTAAAATGCCCTAGGTCTTCATGAACAAGCAAGTTGGATGCACACCCACTTAGTTTCTTTTTGAGATTTCATACACTTATAGCTCTAGTGCAGCCATTGCATGGCAATCCCTACTCACTCACATTGATATCTATTGATGGGCATCTCCATAGCCTGTTGATATGCCTACTTAATGTGAGACTATCTCCTTCTTTTGTCTTCTCCACAACCACCATATTCTATTCCACCTATAGTGCTATGTACATGGCTCACGCTCATGTATTGCGTGAAAATTGAAAAGGTTTGAGAATACTAAAGTATGAAACAATTTCTTGGCAAAAGCCGGGGTTATGCATGATTTGAATACTTTGTGTGATGAAGATGGAGCATAGCCAGACTATATGATTTTGTAGGGATATCTTCCTTTAGCCATAGTATTTTGAGAAGACATGATTGCTTTATTAGTATGCTTGATGTATTATCGTTTTTATGTCAATATTACATTTTTTTGAATCTTATGTATCTGAACATTCATGCCACAATAAACAAAATTACATGGATGAATATGTTAGGTAGCATTCCACATCAAAAGTTCTATTTTTGTCATTTACCTACTCGAGGACGAGCATGAATTAAGCTTGGGGATGCTTGATACGTATCCAATGTATCTATAATTTTTTATTGTTCCATGCTATTATATTATCTATTTTTGATGTTTTATATGCATTTATATGATATTTTATATTATTTTTGGGACTAACATATTAACCTAGAGACCAGTGCGAGTTTTTGTTTTTCCATGTTTTTGAGTTTAAAAAAATATATACCAAACGGAGTACAAACGAGCTGGAACTTTACGAGGATTTTTTATGGACCATAAGAAGCCCATGGAGTATCAGAGATGGACCAGAGGATCCACGAGGCATCCACAAGGGCGGAGGGCACGCCCCCTGCCTTGTCGCCGCCTCATGGACCCCCCTGACTTGTCCCCAACACAAAAAATTCCTATAAATAGAGAAAACCCCAAAAAGAAACCTAGATCAAGAGTTCTACCGCCAGAAGCCTCTGTAGCCACGAAAAGCCAATCGGGAGCCCGGTCCGGCACCTTGCCGGAGGGGGAATCCATCACCGGTGGCCATCTTCATCATCCCGACGGTCTCTGAGGGAGTCCTGGATTAGGGGGTGTCCGGATGGCCGGACTATGACCTTTGGCCGGACTCCCGGACTATGAAGATACAAGATTGAAGACTCCGTCCCGTGTTCGGACGGGACTTACCTTGGCGTGGAAGGCAAGCTTGGCGTGGAAGGCAAGCTTGGCAACCGACTCTGTGTAACCCTAAGCCCTCTCCGGTGTCTATATAAACCGGAGAGTTTTAGTCCGTAGGACGAACAACAATCATACCATAGGTTAGCTTCTACGGTTTAGCCTCTCTGATCTCGTGGTAGATCAACTCTTGTAATACCCATACCATCAATATTAATCAAGCAGGAGTAGGGTTTTACCTCCACCGAGAGGGCCCGAACATGGGTCAAAACATCGTGTCCCTTGTCTCCTGTTACCATCCGCCTAGACGCACAGTTCGGGACCCCCTACCCGAGATCCGCCGGTTTTGACACTGACATTGGTTCTTTCATTGAGAGTTCCTTTGTGTCGTCACCGTTAGGCCCGATGGCTTCTTCGATCATCAACCACGACGCGGTCCAGGGCGAGACTTTTCTCCCCGGACAGATCTTCGTATTCGGCGGCTTTGCACTGCGGGCCAACTCGTTTGGCCATCTGGAGCAGATCAAAAGCTACGCCCCTGGCCATCAGGCCAGGTTTGGAAGCTTAAACTACACGGCCGACATTCGCGGGGACTTGATCTCCGACGGATTCGAGCCACGGCCGAGCGCGCCGCACTGCCTCGATGGGCATGATCTAGCTTTGTCGCCAGACAGCGCCCAGAGTGCCGCTCAGGTGTCCGCTCCGACCATTAGCTCGGAGCCGACTGCGTTAACCAGGGACGGACGGTTGTACGCCGCCCCAGGAGCCGCAATCTTTATGGCGATGGAGCCGAATACCAGCCTAGTCCTTTGCAAGGCCCGTGACTCCAAGGTGCCGGACTCCGTTCCGGACTCCAAATCTTCCACACCCCTTCCGATCGACCCCGATTGGGCTCCGATCATGGAGTTCACCGCCGCGGACGTCTTTCAGCACTCGCCCTTTGGCGATATCCTGAACTCCCTAAAGTCTCTCTCTTTGTCAGGAGAGCCCTGGCCGGACTATGGTCAGCAGGGTTGGGATACGGACGACGAAGAAATTCGAAACCCACCCACCACCCACTTTGTAGCCACTGTAGACGACACAACCGACATGCTCGACTTCGACTCCGAAGACATCGATGGTATGGACGCCGATGAAGGAGACGACCAAGAACCAGCACCTATAGGGCACTGGAAAGCCACCTCATCATACGATGTATACATGGTGGACACACCCAAAAGGGATAACAACGAGGATCAAAAGGGCGCAAGCAGGGATCGTTCCCTCGAAAAACAATCAAAGCGGCGACGTAAGCGCCACGCAAAGCCCCACCTCGACAAAGACCCAGCCATAGAACAGGGCGAATCAACGGAAGACGAACATGCCATTGAGCAACCAATCCCCGGGAAAGATAATAGTCCGGACGACCTCACGCCGGACAAATTGCTGGAACATCAGAACCTCCACCAAAGGCTCGTCGCCACTGCACGTAGCCTGAAAAAGCAGAAGCGGAGGCTCAAAACAGCAGAAGATGCACTCAGGATCAGATGGAACAAAGTACTCAATACTGCACACAAGTACGGCAACAGTCGTCACACAAAGAGCTATCCGAAGCGGAAACTACTACCGGAATTTGATGAAGAGGCCATAAAGCCCCCACAGTCGAAAAACAAGGAAGCCACCAGGTCGGATAGACGACCCAACGATCGATCTAAAGCGACAAAGGGCGCCGCACTCAATACGGCGAGCGATCCGCCTAAGGATTCGCATCAAACAACCGGCCCAACCAGATCCATCTATGGCCCAAGAAAGCAAGCTCCAGCGAGCAATGCAATGCAAAAAATATCCGAACATCGCGGCACACCTACATACAGGGGCGCCGCACATCCCTTATGTTTTACCGATGAGGTGCTGGATCACGAATTTCCAGCGGGATTCAAGCCCGTGAACATAGAAGCATACGACGGAACAACAGACCCCGGAGTCTGGATAGAGGATTATATCCTCCACATACACATGGCCAGAGGAGATGACCTTCATGCCATCAAATACTTACCCCTTAAGCTCAAAGGGCCAGCCCGGCATTGGCTTAAAAGCCTTCCCGAAAACACCATGGGAAGTTGGGAAGCGCTCGAGGAGGCTTTCCGGGCAAATTTTCAAGGGACCTATGTCCGACCTCCGGATGCAGATGATCTGAGTCATATAACTCAGCAACCCGGAGAGTCAGCCCGGAAACTCTGGAACAGATTCCTTACTAAAAAGAATCAGATAGTCGACTGTCCGGACGCTGAGGCCCTAGCAGCTTTCAAACATAGCGTCCGAGACGAATGGCTCGCCAGACACCTCGGCCAAGAAAAGCCAAGAACGATGGCCGCATTAACAAGCCTCATGACCCGCTTTTGCGCAGGAGAGGATAGCTGGTTGGCAAGAAGCAGCACTAGCGACCCGAGTACATCCGAACCCAGAGATGGAAACGGGAAACCGCGCCGTAACAAAGAACAGCGCCGAATCAAGGATAACAGCCCAACGAGCACGGCAGTCAACGCCGGATTCAAAAGCTCTCGGCAAAATCAGAAAAAGCCGCCGCCCAAAGATGACAGGGACGAGCTGTCTAACCTCAACAAAATCCTGGACAAAATATGTCAAATCCACAGCACCCCCGGGAGACCTGCAAACCATACCCACAGAGATTGTTGGGTTTTCAAGCAGTCCGGCAAACTCAATGCCGAACACAAGGGGCTCGACACACCAAGCGAGGATGACGACGGACCCCACAAGCAGAACACCGGAGAACAAAAGAAGTTCCCACAAGAAGTCAAAACAGTAAATTCACTTCATATGACAAAAGGGCAAAACAGAACGGCGCTTATGAAGACACGTGCCATACAGCCAGCCCCAGAGGTGCACCGCCACTGGTTGTTACAACCAATCACCTTTGATCATCGGGATTACTCCAGAGGAGCTGGAACGCAGGCTGGACTGCCTTGGTCTTGAATCCGGTTATTGACGGACTACAATTTACACGAGTCCTTATGGACGGCGGCAGTGACTTAAACCTGTTATATCAGGATACAATCCACAAACTAGGGGTAAACCCAGCGCTAATCCGCCGTGGCAAAACTTCCTTTCGAGGAGCCACGCCGGGTCCAGATACCCAGAGTATGGGTTCCCTTTCGTTAGAAGTCACGTTCGGCTCACCCGACAACTTCCGAAGCGAAAAGCTAACCTTCCACATCGCCCCATTCGTAAGTCGCTATCAAGCACTACTGGGACGTGAAGCTTTCGCCCGCTTTAACGCAATACCGCATTATGCACCCCTTACACTTAAAATGCCCGGCCCACGACGCATCATCTCATCACAGGGGAATGACAATTGACCCCCAAAGTACGGGTAAGGGTGCGGCCGCCTGGACAGCCGCACACTAATCTAGCCCTACTATTCCGGACACAGCTAGACGAGTCCGGCGTCAACACACATGGACTTAATAGCCGCATAACCCTGTACAAGGGGCTCTGCGTGTTTACGCCAGGAGACAATGCGGCTCCCTTCTTGCTCCAACTATGTTTTGTTTATTCTAATATGGATTTCTCGCACGCTTATTTACTAAAGTTCCTCTTTTTCGCAGACGAACACCGTGCTACGCCCGTCCAGGATACGGCACAACGGAGACACAGGCGCAGACGTGCAGTAGGGACCCGTTCCAAGGATTCTTTTCAGATTAAGACCCTGCGTAAACCTTTTTTACTGTCTCTTGTTGAAAACATCCCCCGGTTTTCACCATAACCGAGGAGGAGGCTGGCGTTTTGGGCATATGGCCACGCCAGAATTTTGCGCGTACCTGGACACCAGGGGCTTTTTTATCAAGGGCTCTGTTTCGGCCCGTCTTCATAAAGACCGAATACCTTAGGGAGTGTTCGGCGTCGCGAGTTAGGCCTTATATGCATCAGCTCCGAATCATGTCTTTGGTCAAATGTTGGGTTTGCCCGGCTCCTGTGTTTTGCTGCCTTACGTTCCGTTATATCGGCTAACGCGGCACCAGGAGAACTACTGCGATTGTGCCCCGGTTCGGCCAGGCGAGCACCTCAGTAGAGAAAGCCGAAAACTGACTGTCATGATATAGCGAGAGACTGGTCAACCACTCGATGACTCTCGGAATCTCTAGGATTCCTCCGCATTAACGAAGGACCGCTTCCCGGTCAGGCACACACGCGCCCCGGATTCGGGAGAGCGCGGTGCCTCCAGGGGCTATTGAGTAGCCCCAATGTCAAACTCCTATGGCTAAGTGAAAGTGATAAAGCATTATAGTCCGGTTGCCTCGTTCGCCGCGCTATCACCTCCTTTGTAGGACCAAGACGTTGGATTAAGTGTGAAAAGGCGCATTTTTTGCGAACACCCCCGCATTATATGCGTGGGGGCTGAAGCCAACGACTGCCATCTTTCAGGTTATATACACATATACATTAACGGCCGCACAGGAGGTGTTATAATTCTTGCAAGCACAAGTATAAAAAGCTTTTATATTCTATCAAAATATTTCTTTTACAATAGCACCTGCTATTCGAACAAAACATCCTTCGAGCACTGCGCTTCTATTAAACGAGCGCCCGGAAGAACTTCCTCAAGGTAGTGCTTGGCAGACACCCGACCTTCGTCCGGATCCTGGGATGCGACAACACTGGCCTGCATATCCGCCCAGTATGTCTTGACACGGGCAAGAGCCATTTGTGCACCCTCTATACACGCCGACCTCTTCATTGCATCGACATGCGGCACAGAACCAAGGAACTGCTGCACCAATCCAAAATAACTTTTTGGCTCTGGCTCCCCCGGCCACAAACGACTCGCGACATACTTCATGGCGAGTCCGGATAACCTGTTCAGCTCCGCAAAGGCGGCCAAACGGTCGGGTACCGAAAGTGGGCGCTCTGGCTTGTGGAATTGCGACCAAAACAGTTCTTCCAAATTATGGTCGCCTCGACCTCGGAAGTGTTCGGTTGCGTCCGCCGCACTCGCTGCCACATCCAGATAAGTGTTTTCCGCACTCCACTGCCGGTCTAACGGAGCATACCTAGGATCCCCGAACTTCATCCGCAGCATATAGGGCTTTCCAGCCGTGATATCTCCGGCCTGACGCAGCTCCTCCTTCATAGCTCTCATCGCAGAGCGAGCATCCTTGGCCTCGGCAGTGATCTTCTCAAGGTCCTTCTGAGCCGCCCTTTTTGTTGTTCGAGAAATTTACAGCGGTCGGCAGCATCCTTCAATTTTACAGCCATCTCGGCTATTGCCTTCTTACTCTGGCGGTGAGCAGCCTATTCGGCTTTCAGCTCTTCAGCCGCCTTAACGGCAGCCACATCACTTTTTCCTGCTTGCTCCTTGGCTCGGGCAAGTTCCGCCCGAAGGTTCTCCACGGAAGCAGCACTATCTGCAATAAGCATATATATATTGTAAGAAACGAGCACCGAACTCCTCTTATCAGATATCTGTGGAGCATACCTTGTGCCTCGTCTAGCCGCTTATTTACAAGCGTGATGTCGGCATCTGCCACGTCCAGTTGCCGCTTTAACTCGGTAGATTCATCAGTCCGGCTAGCCACCGAATGCCTCGCCACCTTCATAAAAAGGTAACATTTTATAACTAGGGTTTTGATCCTCTGTGCGCCATCACTCTTGACGACACACAGAGTCTCAGGGGCTACTATTTATACAGGGCGCATTCTATGCGGCTCTACCGATAGGTACACCTTTTCACGTACCTCAAAGCCTGTCAGTAAACTCCTGGCGGCCTCGTACAATCCGCTTTCCGCGGATGCAATCCTTCCTATCACCGTGTTCATCAACATACGGTGTTCTTCTGAGATGGATGCACGCCCGAGTAGATCCCTCAGCCTCTCCGACCGCGCACCAGAGGGCACCGGACTAGCCCGATAGCCTTTTTCAGGATCCGGACTTGGAGAAACCCGCCGGGATGACACCTCGGGGTCGCCTGCCTCGTAAGTCGGTGCAGCTAGGGGAGGCGTTTCGCTCTCTATCATCTCCGGACGGAGATCCCCTGAAGACGAGCTCTGCTGAGAAGGGTTGAGATCCGAACTGCAAGGTAATATTTCGGTTATCTTCCTCAGAAATAAAACAGGGATGCCACTAATTTTTGAGCCCCTCTCTTTACTTATGGCTCGGAGGAAAGCTGATCCCTCTGCGGGCGCAATGCGGCCGGGACAGTCTCCGGCGCCGGATCCTCTGACAAAGATTTCTTCCCCCGTTTCGAGGTCATCTCCTCCGGGTCTTCAGAGGCACTCCTTTTCTTTCCCAGGTTGGGGGAATTATCGATTCCTCCCTTCTTGACAGTCTCCTTCGTGGAGGCGGTAGCTCCTTGGTTCCCCTCTTCGCCCTCTGCCGAAAGCATAATCTGCAGCATCCTGGTTAACACGGGATCCGGCGGTCTCGGGCAGGGGGGCTGGACACCTGATAAGCTTTGCCTTCGCTATCCACTCCTGTTCAAAGGATAGCTCTGTTAAAGGGCCACTTTATGATGAAAATACGGATGGTGTGTCCAAATATGGGGCTACTTACCTTAACATCCTGGCGATTGTAGCTCCGAAGAACAATTTGTACATCTCCATGGGCGTTGCGCCCATAAAATGTTGGAGGACTCGCGGTCCCTCCGGATTAAATTCCCACAGGCAGAGAGGGCGACGTTTGCAGGGCAGCGTGCGGCGAATCAGCATAACTTGCGCCACTACGGTCAGGTTAATATCTCTTTCTAGGAGATCTCGAATGCGGTCCTGCAGTAGGGGCACGTCTTTGGACGGCCCCCAGATAAGCCCTTCATTGACCCATGACGCTCGCCGTGGTGGGGGACCCGAGCGAAAAGCAAGAGGCGCCACCCATGTGGTGCCCCTGGGGGCTGTGATATAAAACCAGTCCCGTTGCCATAAGTCGAACTCTTCTTGGAAAGTGCCCTCAGGCCATGGAGCGCCGGCTATCTTGCTTATGATAGCTCCTCCGCACTCGGCGTGCTGCCCCTAGATCATCTTTGGCTCTACTTTGAAGGTTTTAAGCCACAATCCGAAGTGAGGGGTGATATGGAGGAAGGCTTCGCACACTACGATAAATGATGAAATTTGGAGGATGGACTCCGGAGCTAGATCGTGAAATTCTAGACGGTAATAGAACATCAGCCCCCTCACAAAGGGATCAATCGGGAAGCCTAACCTCGAAGGAAGTGAGATGTGAACACCACGCTCTCACCGGGCTGAGGAGAAGGAATGGCTTGCCCTTGAGTAGGCAGCCTATGCGAGATTTCGCCGGTTAGATACCTGGCATCTCTCAGCTTTCGCACGTCTTCTTCCATAACGGAGGAAGGCACCCACCGGCCTTGAAGGTTGGAGCCGGACATCGTCGGAGGTCCGAAGCGCCTAAAACTAGAAACCTTGAGTGTTGGAACTCGAGGCGAGGGGAGGATTCGATTGGATTGAAAGAAGAGGGAATCGAGCCTTGGTCTCTTTATAAAGGAGTTGAATACCAAGAGCCCTCCCCGTAACCATTTGGGACTCGCTTTCAATTAGAGAGTCATACCAAAAGGCGCGGTTGGGTTACCCACGCCCGTATTGATGAGAATCCCGGAATAAGGGGACACGATCTCTGCTTCGACAAGACGTGCCAAGGAAACCGCCTCGCTAAACGCGCTGAGGTGGAACGGTAAAATGAATAAGGGCTTGGCCGTGGCATGATGTCACGCTGCGGAATACGTCAACAGATTAGATTTGTGTAAATATTATTCTCTCTACGGTGGCATGTGGAACTTATTTTTACAGAGCCAGACACTATCCTTGTGTTCAAACATCTTCTATGGAGTATTCGGAGGAGGAACCCGCCTTGCAATGCCGAAGACAATTTGCGCGCCGGACTCGTCGTCATTGAAGCCTGGTTCAGGGGCTACTGAGGGAGTCCTGGATTAGGTGGTGTCCGGATGGCCGGACTATGACCTTTGGCCAGACTCCCGAACTATGAAGATACAAGATTGAAGACTCCGTCCCGTGTCCAGACAGGACTTTCCTTGGTGTGGAAGGCAAGCTTGGCGATACAATATGAAGATCTCCTCCCATTGTAACCGACTCAGTGTAACACTAGCCCTCTCCAGTGTCTATATAAACTGGAGAGTTTTAGTCCGTAGGACGAACAACAATCATACCATAGGCTAGCTTCTAGGGTTTAGCCTCTCTGATCTCGTGGTAGATCAACTCTTGTAATACCCATACCATCAATATTAATCAAGCAGGAGTTGGGTTTTACCTCCACCGAGAGGGCCCGAACCTGGGTAAAAACATCGTGTCCCTTGTCTCCTGTTACCATCCGCCTAGACGCACAGTTCAGGACCCCCTACCCTAGATCCACCGGTTTTGACACCGACAGTCTCCATGACGAGGAGGGAGTAGTTCACCCTCAGGGCTGAGGGTATGTACAAGTAGTTGTGTGTTCAATCTCTCTCTCTCTCTCGTGTTCTTGATTTGGCACAATCTTGATGTACCGCGAGCTTTGCTATTATAGTTGGATCATATGGTGTTTCTCCCTCTCTACCTTGTGATAAATTGAGTCTTTTCCTTTGAGTTGTTGTTATGTCCGATTGAATCTTTGGATGTGAGAGCACTTGATGTATGTCTTGTGATGGGATATCCATGGTGACAATGGGATGTTCTGTTGATCCACTTGATTTATGTTTTTTTATCAACTTGCGGATTCCCTGGTGACATTGGGGTAATCTATGCATAGGGGTTGCTACACGTTTTCATATTTCTTTCTCTGATAGAAATCTTGGGATACTCTTGAAGTTCTTTGTGTTGGATTGAATATTATGAATCTAAGATTGTGTGATGCATATCATATAATTGACCCACAAATACTTGTGGTGACATTAGAGTATCTAGGTGACATTAGGGTTGATTGATGCATGTCATATGGTGTTATTTTACTACGAACTCTAGGGCTATTTGTGACACTTATAGGAATAGCTCAATGGATTGATTGGAAAGAATAACTTTGAGGTGGTTTCGTACCCTACAAGCAATTTCATCTTATGTTCTCCGCGATAGGAACTTTGGAGTGATTCTTCATTGCATGTTGAGGGATGGTTGTATGATCTAATTATGTTATCATTGTTGAGAGAACTTGCACTAGTGAAAGTATGAACCCTAGGCCTTTTTTCCAAGCATTGCAATACTGTTTTTGATCACTTTTACTATTTGCCACCTTTCTATTTTTATATTTTCAGATTACAAAAACCTATATCTACTATATATTATACTTGTATCACTATCTCTTCGCCGAACTAGTGCACCTATACAATTTACCATTGTATTGGGCGTGTTGGGGACACAAGAGACTCTTTGTTATTTGGTTGGAGGGTTTTTTGAGAGAGAGCATCTTCATCCTACGCCTCCCATGGATTGATAAACCTTAGGTCATCCACTTGAGGGAAATTTGCTACTGTCCTACAAAACTCTGCGCTTGGAGGCCCAACTAGAGTCTACAAGAAGAAGGGTGCGTAGTAGACATCACATTATAAGATGAAGCCTTCACTTAATTTCAAGATAAATATGTTCTCCCTAAGTATGCACCATTGTGAAAGTTCATCGTTTCGAAGCACCTCGTGATGATCAGGTGTGATAGACTCTACATTAACATGCAATAGGTGTAATCTAGTTTTACACATGCAGAATACTTGGGTTAAACTTGACGAGCCTAGCATGTATAGACATGGCCTCGAAACATGGAGGCAAAAGGTCGAACATGAGTCATATACTAGATATGATCAACATGGAGATGTTCACCATTGATGACCACACCATCTCACGTGATGATCGGACATGGGTTGGTTGATATGGATCGTGTAAACACTTAGACAACTTGAGGTATGTTGGTTTAAGTGGGAGTTCATTAGTAATTTGGTTAAATGAACTAATTGTCATGAACATAGTCTAAAGTCTTTGAAAATTATATTGTAGATCAATACCTCGCGCTATAGCTCCCTGTTTTAATACATTCCTAGAGAAAGACTAAGTTGAAAGATATTGTAAGAAATTATGCGGACTAGGTCCGTATTCTAAGGATTGTCCTCACTGCTGCATGGAAGGCTTATGTCCTTGATGCACCGCTCATGTGCGAACCCCTCTAGTGTCGTTTGTGGATGTTTTGAATGCTGGCAGGCACATTCTGATGACTACTCGATAGTTCAGTGCGCCATGCTTTACGGCTTAGAAATCAGGGCCCCAATGACGTTTTGAATGCCACAGAGCATTTGGGATGTTCCAATAGCTGAAATTAGTACTTCAGGCTCATGCACGTGTTGGGAGCTATAAGACCTCTCACAAGTTCTTTGCCGGCAAGATGGAGGAGAACAAGTTAGTTAGTGAGTATGTGCACAGAGTGTCTGGGTGCTAGAATCACTTGAATCAAGTGGGAGTTAATCTTTCAGATGAAGTAGCGATTGACAAAGTTTTACAGTCACTGCCACCAAGCCATAAGGATTTTGTGATGAACTATAATATGCAAGGGATGGGGAAAACGATCCTGGACCTATTCGTGATACTTAAGGCCATGGAGGTATAAATCAAGAAAGAGCATGAAGTGTTGATGGTCGATAAGAACACCAGTTTCAAGAAGGGCATGGGAAAGAAAGGGAACTTCAAGAAGAATGGCAAGACAATCCCATGAAGAAACCCAAGGCTGAACCCAAACCTGAGACTGAGTGCTTCTACTGCAAGGGGAATGGTCACTAGAAGCGGAATTGCCCCAAGTACTTGGCAGATAAGAAAGCTGGCAACATCAATAAAGGTATACGTGATACACATGTTATTGATGTGTACCTCACTAGTGCTCGTAGTAGTGTTTGGGTATTTGATAGCGATTAAGCTTCTAATATTAGTAACTCAAAGCAAGAGCTGTGGAGTAACGGAGACTAGCTCAGGGCTAGCTGACGATGAAAGTTGGATGTGTCTCCAAGGTTGATATGATAACCATCGACACGCTCGTAATACCTCCGGTAATAGTATTAAACCTAAATAATGGTTATTTGGTACCTGCGTTAAGCATAAAACATTATATCTGGATATTGTTTATTGCAAGATGGTTATTCATTTAAGTCAGAAAATAATTGATATTCTGTTTATATGAGTAATATCTTTTATGGTCATCCACCCCTTGTGAATGGTCTATTCTTGTTGAATCTCGATCGAATTGATGCACATAATCATAATATTGATGCCAAAAGGTGCAAAGTTAATGATGATAGTACCACAAATTTGTGGCACTTCCGCTTACGACATATTAGTGTAAAGCGCATGAAGAAACTCCATGCTGATGGAATTTTGGAATCTCATGATTATAAATCACTTGAGACATGCGAACCATGCCTTATGGGTAAGATGAGTAATAGTTTGTTCTCCGAAACAATGGAGCAGGCCAGTGACTTATTGGAAATAATACATACAGATGTATGTGGTCCGATGAGTGTTGAGGCGCGTGGTGGATGACATTGTTTTCTTACCTTCACAGATGATTTGAGTAGATATGGGTCTATTTACTTAATGAAACACAAGTCTGAAACATTTGAAAAGTTCAAGGAATTTCAGAATGAAGTGGAGAATCGTCGTAACAAGAAAATAAAGTTTCTACGATCTGATCATGGAGGTGAATATTTGAGTTATGAGTTTGGCAATCATTTAAGACGATGTGGAATTATTTCACAACTCATGCCACCTGGAACACCACAACGTAATGGTGAATCTGAATGTCGTAATTGTAGTCTATTGGATATGGTACGTTCTGTGATGTCTCTTACCGATTTCCACTATCATTCTGGGGTTATGCATAGAGACAGCTGCATTCACTTTAATTGGGGCACCGTCTAAGTCCGTTGAGACTAAACCTTATGAATTATGGTTTGGCAAGAAACCCAAACTTTCATTTCTTAAATTTTGGGGATGTGGAACTTATCTCAAAAGGCTTCAGCTTGATAAGCTCGAACCCAAAGCAGAGAAGTGCGTCTTCATAGGATACCCTAAAGGGACCATTGAGTATACCTTCTACCATAGATCCGAAGGCAAGATCTTTGTTGCGAAGAATGGTTCCTTTCCAGAGAAGGAGTTTCTCTCGAAAGAAGTGAGTGGGAGGAAAGTAGAACTTGATGAGGTAATCATAGCTTCTCTCGAATTGGAAGGTAGCACATCATAGAAAGCAGTTCAAGTGATGCCTACACCAACCGGAGAGGAAGCTAATGATGATGATCATGTAACTTTAGATCAAGTGACTACCGAACTTCATAGGTCAACCAGGACACGTTCCACACCAGAGTGGTACAGTAATCCCGTCCAGGAAGTCATGTTGTTAGATAACGGCAAACCTACGAACTACGAAGAAGCAATGATGAGCCCGGATTCCAATAAATGGCTTTAGGACATGAAATCCGAGATAGGATCCATGTATGAGAACAAAGTATGGACTTTGGTGGACCTGGCCGATGACCGGCCGGCCATTGAGAACAGATGGATCTTTAAGAAGAAGACAGACGTTGATGGTAATGTCACCGTCTATAAAACTCGACTTGTCGCAAAGGGTTTTCAACAGGTTCAAGGAGTTGACTATGATGAGACTTTCTCACCCGTAGTGATGCTTAAGTGGGTTAGGCTTATGTTAGCAATTGCCGCGTACTATTATTATGAAATCTAGCAGATGGACGTCAAAACAGTGTCCCTTAATGGTTTCCTTAAGGAAGAGTTGTATATGACGCAACCGGAAAGTTTTGTCGATCCTACGGATGCTAACAAAGTATGCAAGCTCCAGTGATCCATCTATGGACTGGTGCAAGCATCTCAGAGTTGGAATATACGCTTTGATGAGGTGATCAAAGCTTATGGTTTTATATAAACTTATGGAGAAGCTTGTATTTACATGAAAGTGAGTGGGAGCTCTATAGCATTTCTAATAAGTATATGCAGATGACATATTTTTGATTGGAAATGATGAAGAATTTCTGGAAAGTGTAAAGGGTTGTTTGAAAGGAGTTTTTCAAAGGAAGACCTGGGTAAAGTTGCTTACATATTGGGCATGAAGATCTATGGAGATAGATCAAGACACCTGATAAGACTTTCACAGAGCACAGACCTTGACAAGATTTTAAAGCAGTTCAAAATGGACCAGTTAAAGAAGGAGTTCTTTCCTGTATTGTAAGGTGTGAAGTTCAGTAAGACTCGAAAAGCTCGACCACAGCAGAAGAAAGAGAAAGGATGAAGGTCATCCCCTATGCCCCAGCCATAGGCTCTATAATGTATGCCATGCTGTGTACTAGACCTGATGTGTGCCTTGCCATAAGTCTGGAAAGGGGGTACAAGAGTGATCCAGGAGTGGATCGTCGAATAGTGGTCAAAATTGTCCTTAGGTACCTAAAAGAGTACCAAGGAAATGTTTCTCGATTATGGAGGTGATAAATAGTTCGTCGTAAAGGGTTACATCGATGCAAGCTTTAAAACTGATCCGGATGACTCCAAGTCGCAAATAGGATATGTATAGTGGAGTAGTCATCTGGAATAGCTCCAAGTGGAGCGTGGTAGAATCATCTACAGTATGACATAGAGATTTGCAAAGTACATATGGATCTAAATGTTGCAGACCCGTTGACTAAAACCTCTCTCACAAGCAAAACATGATCAAACCCCAGAACTCATTGGGTGTTAATCATATGGCGATGTGAACTAGATTATTGACTCTAGTGCAAGTGGGAGACTATTGGAAATATGCCCTAGAGGCAATAATAAAATGGTTAGTATCATATTTCCCATTCATGATAAATGTTTATTATTCATGCTAGAATTGTATTGACCGGAAATTTAAATACATGTGTGAGTACATAGACAACACCATGTCCCTAGTAAGCCTCTACTAGACTAGCTCGTTGATCAAAGATGGTTAAGGTTTCCTAACCATGGACATGATTTGTCATTTGATAATGGGATCACATCATTAAGAGAATGATGTGAAGGACATACCCAACCATAAGCTAAGCATAAGATCATTTAGCTATTTGCCATAGCTTTCTTCATGTTAAGTAGGAATGCTTTGTGTGCTATCAAACGCCAATTCATAACTAGGTGATCATAAAGGCCCTCTACATGTATCTTTGAAGGTGTCTGTTGGATTGTGTGGATCGAGACTAGGATATGTCACTCCGTGTGACGGAGAGATATCTCTGGGCCCTCTCGGTAATACAACATCATAAGAAGATCCATGTGACTAATGAGTTTAGTCACGAGATCTTGTATTACGGAACGAGTAAAGAGACTTGCCAGTATCGAGATTGAACTAGGTATGGAGACACCGATGTTCGAATCTCGGGCAAGTAACATATCGCTGGACAAAGGGAATTGCATACGGGATTGACTGAATCCTTGACATCGTGGTTCAACGAATAAAGATTGAATATGTAGGAATCAATATGGGCATCTAGGTCCCGCTATTGGTTATTGACCGGAGAGAAGTCTCGGTCATGTCTGCATGATTCTCGAACCCGTAGGGTTGCACACTTAACGTTCGGTAGCGCTAGGGTAGTGTTGAGATATTAAGAGTGGAAAGTACCAAGGTTGTTCGGAGTCCTGAATGGGATTCGGGACATCACGAAGAGAACTGGAATGGTCCGGAACTAAAGATTCATATATGGAAAGTTGTTATAGGGGTTTCGGAAAAAGTTTGAGTTTTTTTGGTATTATACCAGGAAGGTTCTAGAATGTTTTGGAGTGGGGCCCACCTGCTTTGGGTGACCCACATGAACATGGGTAGTGTTGAAAGTCCCCACAACTCTGGTCTAGGAGTATCAAGATCCTCCCTTAAATGGAATAGTATTATATCCCAAAGGGATAAGATCAGGATCCCTAAGAAAGGGGATAGCAATCTATGGGGAAGTTAAGGAGGGATTTCCTTCCTCCCCCTTTGACCAACGACCCTAGGGCCTTGGAGGGCAAGCCACCAGCCCCAACACACCTATATAAAGGTGGGGAGGCACTGAGGGCAGCACCCCCATCAACCCTGGCCCGTTACCTCTCCCAACTCCTCCCAAGTTTCACCGATACGCGTTGGCGAAGGCCCCGCCAGAGTTCCGCTGCCACCACCACCACCAAACCGTTGTGTTGGTTCATATCTCATCTACCTACTTTACCGCACTTGCTGGATCAATAAGGAGAGTATTCCGTCGAGCCATACATGTGCTAAACTCGGAGGTGCTGCACGTGTGGTACTTGGATCGGATTTGATCGCGACGTGAGTATGACTACACCAACCACAATCTCTAGATTGTGAATGCTACCGGTCTACAAGAGTATGTAGACACCACTCCCCTCTCGTTCCTATACATCTCCTAGATTAGATCTTGGGTGTTCATAGGATTTTTTTTGATTTTAATGCTTCATTCCTGATCAAAAAAAATCTTGTCCCGACACGTATCTCAAAGCACTGATCATCCATGCCTTGGAGAAATAGTAGAATCGATTGTTTAACCTTAGCCATGCTCTTCTTGTGTAGGCAAGGGAAAGATAGCATCAAGTTCGTGCGAGCAGGGAGATGGCACGAGCTTATGCACATCCCCAAATAATTAGCGGGAGTAATTTGGAGGACCTCCCGATGATTGCCTCGCCTATTTAGCCCCCTTTGGCTGACCGCTCAAACCTCCGCCACCAGGCCCCCTTCAAGATTTTTGTGCCAAGAAAGTTCCTCGCATGTCGGCGTTCGAGGAACGGGGGTCCCCAGACTTGCCTTCCTGTGGCCCATAGTGTGGCTCCACCAGCGGCCCAGTACGGCTCGTCTTTGTCAGCTGGCACTCAAGACCTTCGTGAGGGGCCAAGCCTCGCGAGGCGGACAACACAAGGACTCCTCAGGAGCGCCCTCACGAGGCAGGCTCACAAGAGGGGTGGAGAGATCAAGGCAAGGGGTACCTCGCGAGGTTCCCGTGACACAAGCCATGACGACCAAGGTCAGGCGGGCGCCAGGGCGCACAATGTTCCCGTTTCCCCTTTGGTTCTAAGGGGGCTAGTGCAGGCGCGGAGTACCGAGGCATCAGGCAAAGGTTTCCATATCGGTGCAACAAGACCAAGACCATCAGGACGGCAGGATGGAGGTCATCGTGGAGCCCAAGACAACGTCACCTCAAATTCCTCGCTATGCACATCTTCAGGGGGAGTTCTTCTATATCTTGCAATCAAATTCCTCAATATCAGTACTTACACTCCATATGTTTATCCCTGTTGAAAACTCAGCCTATATTGTCATCAATCACCAAAAAGGGGGAGATTGTAAGTGCATCTAGTGCCCCTTAGTGATTTTGGTGTATTGAAGACTTATAGCTTAAGAGACTGATGCGTTTGTGAGTGTACACAAGTCTATAAGTCTATGGGGAGTTTGATATTTACAGAGGAAGTCGACCCCTAAAAATGAAGTTCTTCAACTGAAGAGTTTGGAATTCTGAAGACTTTCTGAAGACATTGAAAGTGAAGAAATTGATGTGACCTTGCAGACATGGCAATCATTCGAGGAACATGAAGCGTGAAGACTTTGTTTTCGTAGTTTCATTTTCTATTTCTTGAGTCATAGGAAACAGCGTACTGTAAAAGGGGGTCGAGGAAATACTAAGGAAAAATTTCCATGTGGTGCTCAACTCAAAATCCTACACCTACCAATCCCTTTGAGTGAAGCCATTGGAAATCTCATACAGTTCAGTCATATTCTTCAGTGACAGAGACAAAGTTCTTCTGGTCTCTGAGGAATTTGTTCTCACTGAGGAGTTAGGAATTCGCTAGTGCGGATTGCCTACACTGTGAGGAACATGATAGCCCTGAGGAATTGGAGAGTCAAAAGTCCGATCATTGCTGTGCTACGCGCCAGCTGTCCCACAATATCTACTCACCTAACGGTCATATCATTGAAGGGCATTTATGTCTTATCATGTCGGGCTACTCCCTAGGCTATAAATAGCCACCCCCTACAACCACTAGCTGGTTGGCTACACCGAGAGAAACTAACACTTGTCATTTGAGAGCATCCCATCCTCCGAGGACTTTGAGCGAAAATCATCAAGTGAGGAAAACCCAAACCCAACACACCTACAACCGAAAGTGATTGAGCATCACTGAAGAGATTGATCCTGCCAGGATCCGATGCTTGTTACCTCTGAAGACTATGCTTCTTCCAGATGGTTAGGCGTCAAGGTCTAGAGCATCCAAGGGGAATTGTGGATCGCCGAGTGACCTAGTCTGTGAAGGTTTGGAAGTCACCTGAAGACTTACCACGAGTGACTGGGCGAGGTCTGTGTGACCTTAGCTCAAGGAGAATACAGTGAGGACTGTGTGTCCGGGACTGGTGTCCTCGAGTTTAAATACTCAGCCGCTCCAGCCAGATGTACAACTGAGACAACAGTTGGAACTGGTCTACCAGATCATTGTCTTCACCAAGCTTACTGGTTCTATTTCCTCAACTCTTTCATTTCCTCATTTCTGTTGTTGTGTGCTTGTTCATACCTGTTTGAAGACTTTGACTGAAGACTTTCTCAATTTCCTCAGTTCAATTTCTTTAGTCAGTCCGTCTTCATCCTGTGTTATCCCGTGCTTACGCTTTCTGTACTCTGTGCTTGTTTTCATTTTATCTTGATGACTATGCTTGTGTTCTGCTATGTTTACTTTTGAGTGCTTATTCCGCTACAAGTAGTTCTTCTTTTAGGAATTTCCTCACCAGCAAATTCCTCAGTGAAGAATTCATAAAAATCACCTATTTAGCCCCCCTCTAGTCGATATAACGCACTTTCAATTGGTATCAGAGCAAGGTACTCCCTTGTTCTGTGTGATTTTGGTTTAACCGCCTGGAGTTTTAGTTATGTCGACCGCAGGTATGATCAAGGTCTCTGCTGGGTATCCTACATTCGATGGAATGGACTACCCCTACTGGAAGAATAAGATGTGAATGCATCTTGAGGCAATTGATAACGATCTCTGGTATGTTGTGGAAAATGGTGTTCCCTCAGTCACACCCTCCCTGAACGCTACTGATGTGAAGAGATTCAAGCAACTCGATTCTCAAGCGAAGAATATCATATGTGGCCATCTGAGCAAAGGGCAATATAGTAGAGTGAGTTCCTTGGAAACTGCTAAGCTTATCTGGAATAGGCTGTCCAAAGTGAATGAAGGAGTCTCAACTCAACGTGATTCTGGTGTTGACGTTCTTTACAATCTCTTCAACCGCTTCAAAAGACTCGACAATGAAAATGTTCAGCAAACCCTCGATCACCTCACTGACATCTCAAATGAGCTTCAAGCACTTGGCGCCACTAACATCCCCGACCATGAGGTGGTGAAGAAATTGCTGAGCTCGCTCGATTCTTCATTTGACACTCTGGCACCAATGACTCAAGAACGTGCTGCTTACAAGTCACTTGATCCCGCTGATATCCTCAAGAGGCTAAATACTCATGAGTTCCAGCTTGCTGAGAAGAGAGATCTCTATGGTTCGAGCTATGGCAGATCACGTGCTCTGAAGGCCAAGGCAGTCTCTGATTCTGAAGATGAGGACTCTGCTAGTAGCCTTGGTGATCTTGAAGAACTGAGGCAGAAACTAGCACTACTCGTGAAGAAATTTCAGAAGTTCTCAAGACGTGGTCGCTTTGGAAAACCCTCAAGGAGCAATGATTCCTCATCTAGTTACTACAAGAAGAGGCTATGCCACAAATGCAAGAAACCTGGTCACTACATTCAAGATTGTCCTCGGTGGGATAAGGAATCAAAGAAGAAGAAATACAAGGACTACAGTTCTGATGACGCAAAGAAGAAGAAGAAATCTTCAAAGTCTTCATCATCAAAATCCTTGAAGTCTTCATCTCACAAGAAGAGCAGCTCCAAGAAGGCTCTGGCTTTCATTGGCAAGGAAATGGACTCTGAGGCCGAATCTGAGGAACATAAGGATGAGGAGGCATCTGAGGAGTCCGAGTCTGGTGTGGTGAGCCTAGCTCTCACTACTACATTCGTCAGCAAGTCTATCTTCAACTCTGAAGAAAATGGCTTCACCAACATGACTGATGAAGGCAATGATGACTACGCTCCTACCTATTGCTTCATGGCAAAGGGTGCCAAGGTAACTAAATACGCCTCCTCTGAATCTAGTGAGGATGAATCTGATGAAAACCTCAAGCCCAACTACTCTAAACTTGCTAAGATTGCTATGAAACAACAAAAGGCTTTTGAGAAGGTTCAAAACATGCTAGATAAAAGTGATGATATGTTGGGTGAAGAAATGGATCGCACCAAAACCTTGACCGAAAATCTTCAGAGATTTCAGTCCAAGTTTGACAACCTTCAAGATCATCATAACACTCTCGTATCTGATCACGAGAAGCTTTCTTATGAATTCCTTCAAAGAAATCAAGATCTTTAGAAGCTAAGGGTGAGTTATGAAGATCTTCAGAAGGAGCGCGATTCATTACTTTCTCAACAAATCAGCGCAGGAAGAATTTGTTCCTCCATGTCTGAAGTGCATTGAACGTGAATCTGCTAATTCTTCACCTGAATGTTCATATGCTTCTAATGCTACAAATTCTTCACCTGTCTCTGCTATCACTAATTCCTCATCTGAGAACATTGCTAGTATGACTGATGATGCAGGGCTGAAGGAATTGTACATGACAGGCATGTATAAAATCCTAAAAGGGCATCAAACTCTTTGTGATGTGCTTAAAAATCAGATCCTCAACAGGAACCCTAGGAAAGAGGGTATTGCCTTTGAGAGGAAACTCAATGCTGATGGAACATATTGGAAGCCTAAGCAGTACCCCAAAACCCCATGGGTTGATGCAAAGGGACCTCCAGTTGATCCATCCAATTTATCTGGCTTTACATGTGAATCTCCTCATTCTTCCGATGAGTCATTTGACTCCAACTATAAACTGTTTAAGAATCAAAATGGTGAAGTATTTGCTAGATGTGTTGGCACTAACTGCAGGAACGGTTCCCCCATGAAGAAAATCTAGGTTCCCAAAAGTTGCCTTGAAAGTCTTCAGGTGAATGTCCTCATGACACCACCTGTGAAGAATAGGAACTCCAGATAAAATTCTTCATATGGACCAAAGTCTTCATATGGATCCAAGTCCTCATACGGACCAAATTCCTCACATGGATCAAATTCCTCAAAAGGATCAAAGTCCTCATATGATCATAATCGTGTTAACCCCTCTGTTTCGCAGGGTAGAGCTAAGGGCTATGAATATGAGCATTATTCTTCTAATCATTATGTTCATAAGTCCTCGAAGAATTTCTCTGCTTCCTCATATGCTTATCCTAACCCCTCTTACGTGAAACAAAGTGGACTGGCTTCTATGCCACTTTCTCATATGGTGCTCGCAGAGTGATAAATTCTTTGCCACCCTTTCAGATGTGGGTGGTGAAGAAAAAGAACTAATCTCTTATGCAGGGCCAGGTCTCCAGACGTGCTTAAAACGTATGAAGAATTTGCTGGAGACCTGAAAATGCCTGAAAGGGCACAGGCTAATCATGAAGAAATGAACTTTCATTTCTCACGTCCTCATATTGTTCTATATGTTCTATTGCATGATGAAATTGATCTGATGATATTGATGTCATATTCTTCACTGATGAAGTATATGAGTTCGTAAGTTGCACTAATTCATCTGCAGGATGATCAACCCAAAGCCAATGAGTGGGTCCTCAATAGTGGATGTACAAATCACATGATTGGTGACAAGAATCTATTGATGGATGCTCCCTTATCACCATCGCATCTGAAGCATATCATCTTTGCTGGCAAAGGCAAAAGTCAGGTATTGGGTCTAGGTAAGGTTGCGATCTCAATGGATCGACACATGAACAAAGTCATGCTTGTCGAGTCCTTAGGATACAACCTCATGTCTGTCTCGATGCTTTCTGATCTCGATATGGTTGTTGTCTTTGGCAAATATCGTTGTGTTGTGATCATGGAAGCTGACAATTCCAAAGTCTTCGAAGGCTTTAGGAGAGGAGACTTGTAAATTGTTGATTTCTCTACAGGACCACAACCGGCGGTATGTCTACTAGCAAAAGCTTCAGAAGGCTGGCTATGGCATCGACGACTTGGTCATGCTGGGATGAGGAATTTGCTCATGCTTGCGAAGAAGAAGCACGTCATTGGCATTGAGAATGTCAAATTCCTCAAGGATCACTTATGCGGAGCCTGTGAAGCTGGAAAGATGACAAAGGCCAAGCATCCAGCAAAGACTATCATGACTACCTCTCGACCATTTGAATTTCTTCACATGGATCTCTTTAGCCCTAATCATTATTCCGCTGTTACAAATGATGCATCTCTATATGGCTTTGTTATTGTTGATGATTATTCTCATTACACATGGGTGCACACTGTCACTTACAAACATGAGGTGCAGGAAGTCTTCAAACGATTTTCCTCGAGGCCTTCAACCAACTTTGGTGTGAAGATCAAGCACATCAGAAGTGACAATGGGACCGAGTTCAAGAATTCCGGTCTTGATGACTATCTTGATGAACTTGGTATTACTCATGAGTTATCTGCTCCTTATACTCCTCAGCAGAATGGCGTCATGGAGTGCAAGAACAGAACTCTTGCTGAGATGGCTTGCACTATGCTTGATGAATACAAGACGCCTCGTCGTTTCTGGATTGAGGCAATTGATACTGCATGCCACAACATTAACAGAGTATATCTTCACAAATTCTTCAAGAAGACTGCTTATGAACTCCTCACTGACAAGAAACCCAATGTGAGTTACTTCAAAGTCTTCGGTGCTAAATGTTGGATTAGAGATCCTCATCACAATTCTAAATTTGCACCGAAAGCACATGAGGGTTTTATGCTTGGTTACGGAAAGGACTCGCACACATACAAAGTCATCAACAACATTCTCCACAAGGTTGTTGAAACTATAGATGTGCGGTTTGGTGAAACTAATGGCTCGCAAAGAGAGCACCTACCTTCTATGCTAGATGAAGCAGCACCTAAGGAATCTATCAAGTTCAAGGCTACTGAGGATGTCTTCCTACCGAAGAATCTGCTGAAGAATTCATTCCAGAACGTGAAGAACGTCAAGCTGGCGCACCTGAAGAAAATGGTGCTGAGGAAAATTCTCCTGAAGAAAATGCGGATCAAATTCCTCGAAGACAACCCGCTCATCCTCGCATTGCAAACGAAGTGGAAGTCAAGAAGATCATCGATGACATTGAAGCACCAGGTCCTCTCACACGCTCAAAAGCTTCACATTTGTCTAACTTTTGCGGGCACTTTGCTTTTGTCTCTATCACAGAGCCCACTAAGGTATATGAAGCATTTCTGGAGCCTGAGTGGATTCAAGCTATGCAAAGAAGAATTACATCAGTTTAATCTCAACAACATCTTGGAACTGGTCAAACGTCCAGATCCTCGCAAGCACAACATCATTGGCAAAAAGTGGATCTACCGCAACAAGCAAGATGAAAATGGCCTTGTGGTGAGGAATAAGGCACGGCTTGTAGCTCAAGGCTACACACAGGTTGAAGGAATTGATTTCGATGAAACTTTTGCACCTGTTGCTAGACTTGAGTCTATTCACATATTACTTGCTTATGCTAGCCATCATGATATTATCTTACAACAAATGGATGTAAAAAGTGCATTCCTCAATGGTAAGCTCGAGGAAGAAGTATATGTTGGTCAACCCCCAGGTTTTGAAGATCCAAAGCATCCTGACAAAGTCTTCAGACTCAATAAGGCCCTATATGGCCTCAAGCAGGCCCCTCGGGCGTGGTATGATACTTTGAAGGAATTCCTCATGAAGAAAGGCTTCAAACCTAGTTCAGCACTCGAAGACCAAGCACATCTAGATTCGTCGTCATTTTCTTCGTGGTCATGTGTTGAAGGGCGACATCTCCATCGACCACGCAAGCACTGAAGACCAACTGGCCGATATCTTCACCAAGCCCTTGGTTGAGAAGAGATTTAGCAAGTTCCGGTGTGAGCTAAATATTCTAGAATCTTCGAATGTTCTCTGAAAAGGACACACATCCTAACACTTTTGCTGACTTGATGACTTAGATGCGCAACACACAAAGTAACATTTTTCTTCAATCAATGAAGACTAACCCTCTAAGTGTGAAGAAATTAATGAAGAAATTGATTCTGAGAGCCCTACGACAATTGTACGTGGTGTCTGAAATTAGCTTTCTTATACGGTGGGTTATGCCACCAACCAAAGTTGAAAATCTTCAATTTGAGTTTTTCTTCATTTTGAAATTCCTCAGTTTTTCAAATTCTTCAACTTTGCATTATCTTCACTCCTTCCGGTGTTTTTCTTCATTTGAATATATATATATATATATATATATATATATATGAGTTTATGTCCTCTACAACATTCACTTATTGCAAATTCTTCAAGTTGATTTCTTCTGTTAAGTGAATGTGATCGGACCCTTCCCCCTCTATGCTAAACTCAACCCAGTCTATTCAAAAATTCTTCATGTGCATTCTGTTTGAAACTCGTTCAAAATCTTCACTATGTCCTTGTCATCTGAAGAAATTGCGAACGAAACTTTTTACTTATCTTATCTAAATTTTCGGCTTTGCCGCTTAAACCATTCTGCATCCCATGACAATACTTATCTATTCACCCACGATCTTACACGATCGTCACCTCTCAGTACGTGGTGACACATGTCAAGCGAATGAGAAGGGCCAGGGGCACGTTCGTCCGATTTCCTCGGGCGTACAGTTTTTGACTTTCACTATAAATACCCCCGCCTCTTCCTCACTTCGTTTTTACTCTGCTCGTTCTCACTCCCGCTCGAGCTTCTCCAACCCTAGCGCTGCTGCTACTTCATCGCCGCCGGTGATGAAGAGATTCACTGCCTCGACCTCATCGCCGTCGTACTCGCGCCGGTTGCGGATTTCTTCACTTTGCCGCCGCCGTAGCTGTCTTCCTCTGCCGAGTTAGGGAGTGGAAGATTTGAACTGACGAACTTCACATCTACACTTCCCAGTTCGTCGTGTTCTTCATCAAGGGTAATTAAAAGTACTTTAACTACCCTCTTTGATTCAAATGTTTTCTTGAAAATCTTCAAAAGTGTTTGTTCTTCAAATATTCACACACTGAACACCTCACATGTCATCTGCTCTTGATTCGTTTCTCTAAGCAATGATTTTTCTTCAAGATTCCTCAATTGTGTGGATTTCAATCTATACAATTGGAGCCTAAGATAAGGACCGCTTAGTGAAATTCTTCAAGACTCATCTGGTCAAATTCCTCAAACTTATTCTTTTTGAAAAACCTTCTGAGAACGCATATGACCTCTCCAAATTCCTCGCAACTATACTCTGTTCACAGGTACACATGTCCGCTACTGAATCACTAGGTTCTCATCAACTTAACTCATTTGCAGCATTCCTCGAAGAAAAGTTGCACACCTCTTCAGAAACTTCAGTTGTTCATGTTCCTCAGCTGAAGAAAATGGTTGACGGTAGGAAGCCATAGAAGGGTGGAAAGAGGCCTGAGGTCAACACAACATTTGAGATCCCTGATGATATTTATGTTGGATACAACACTCCTGATGAGGCCAAATTTGGCAAGGAAGATATAAATTAGCGCAAGGTGCGCATTCAAAAGATTGAGAGGAGATGGGCATGAGAATGGAGGGACTATAGATATGTCACTCCCAAGTATATGAAGAAATTCGCACGCAACCCTCCATGCCCAAGACCTCCATTGGCACCTAGCCAATTGGCACATCCCACTAGCCTCAAGCGCAATGAGGATTATCCTGATGAATGGGCAAAGCGCCAGGCCAAACTGGCCAAACAAGCAAAGGAAGCAGTCAGGAAATTTAATGAAGACTCTGCTGGTGCTGCTACCGCTGCTAAGGCCTCTGCTAGCAAGCCAAAGAAGGCCATGGCTAACAAGCCTGCTCACAAGACAAGTGCTTCACCCTCAATGCCCTCACGGCCAAGTTCCTCAACAATGCCCTCATGGCCAAGTTCCTCAGCAATGCCCTCACGGCCAGATTCTTCAAAGCCCTCACGGCCAATTCCTCAATCTGCTCCTCCTTCAAGGTCCTCAGCTCCTCTGACAAAGTCTTCATCTGCTCCGACTAAATCCTCTGCACCTATGCATCTCACCATATGCCAAAGGACTACAGGCATCTCAATTTCCTCAGGAGCTTCTGCGAGTTCCTCAGTTGCACCAAATTCCTCAACTGGCCCCCTCTCTGCTGAAGAAAAATGCATCTGCTAGATGAGGCTCTCGACCAAGTCCTCACAAGAAGCAGGTCGCCTTTTAAGTGACCTCTGATGATGAGGCTAATGATGAAGAACTTGCCAAAATCATCAGAGACAGGAAGGCCAGGGCCGCTAGAGCCAAAGGCAACAATGTGCCACTGTTATTGGATCCAAAGTTGATCCTAGACTTCATTGATCTATGGCACAAGGACCCAAACACGCCTTTGACGGAGATGAACCTCACTCCTGGTCAAAGTCATGTTTTGACTGCCTTCATTGAAGAAGAAAAGTGGAAATTTGAAGAAGGAAGAAGACTGAAGAAAGCGCAGTTCAAGAAGCAACGCTACCTAAAGGACAATGTCCTAACACTTACCCCAGATCAACTCATTGCCTTGCAAGCTGGGATCAAGAAACTGAGTGATGAATTCAATCGCTACAATGCTAACTGGAAGGGTGCCAAGGTCCGGTTCGTCAAGCTGACGAAGACATTCACTTCAAGTGATGCTGCTCCTGTGCATATTGAAGTCACTCCGGCTGAAGCATCTGCTCAGCCTACTGAAGAACATGCCAGCACTGCTGATGAAAATCAGACTGCTGAAGAAAATGAAAGTACCAGGGCTAATGACTACATTCCAGCCACTGAAGAAATTGCCAGGGCATCCACTAGTGGTGCGCCTAAAGAAACTGAACCAAATTCCTCTCCTCCTCCTGCGCCTACACCAACTCTGATCCTTCCATCTGCATCAGATGTGAAGAAGACCAAGGCTGCAGAGCGTGCAGCTGTGAAGAAAAGGAAGGCATCAACTTCATCAGATTCTTCAGCTCTGAAGAAGATGAAGCCTTTGACTAGCTCAATTGACAACCCAATTGATGTCGTTCCTGTCTCATTCATGCCATCAAAGGACCTTGTTCCTTTTGATGAAGATTATGTGATTCCAAGTGAATCAGATCAAGAAAATCCTTCTACTGCTTCGTCAGAGTAGTTGGATGAAGAAATTGAAGTAGATGTAATCCCTTCAACACCAGTTGTCTCCTCACCTATGCCTCTGTTTACTGCTGAAGAGGCCGGCGTTGAAGAAATGGAAGTTGAGGATGTGGACATTGGCTGTACCACACCTATGTTGAATGATGACTTCTGGGAAAGTCAGCACCCCATCTCTCCAATGTTCACTCCACTTCAAGCAATTCCTCAGTCCCATGCTGCTACTGAAGTACAAATGGGATCTGAAGAACCTCATACAACCCCATCAGTCCATGAAGAAATTCTAGCCACTAGTGTTGAAGAAAATGTAAATGAAGAACTGAAGATCCAAGGTGTAACTGAAGAAGAGCCTGAAATTCCTCAGCCTGTGGATCCTGAGATTGTGATTCCTGAGGTGGTGATGCAATTGACTGACACTCCTCAGCCCGAGCCAAAGGATCCCTTTTCAAAGAAGCAAAAATTCAAGACTCGTGACTTCTTCGGCGAGCATGTTTTCTTCACTGAATTTAATCCTTATGATGATGCTCGTCTTCGGAGGAAGCGCTTCTGGACTGCCAGCCAGGCCAATTTCTATTCTTCACTACTTTTCAATAAGGATAAAGTCTTCAACCATGAGCATATTCCTCACATGGACATGGAATCAATGCCTTGCTTCTCTCCAGTCCTTAGTGTGATTCACGATGCAGGACTGCTCAACTTTTGCTCTGACATAGTTGATTGGAATGAGGAGCTTATTCTTCAGTTCTACGCAACATTGCACATCACAGGTGCTGCCGATGATATCAACACTTGGGTGTTGGACTGGATGACCGAAAACACTCATTACAAGGCACCGTTCTCTGAATTACTTCATGCCCTGCCAATCAGTCCTCCACCTGAAGGTGCTCGTTGTCTGTACCAAGAGCCTGAACTCACTGCTCATTACATGCAAGTGCTCATGAAGCCTCTGAAGCCTGGTCAAGCCCCAATGACCAAATTCCTCGTGAAGGAATTGTTGTATGTACCAAGAACTGTCTATCGCATTTTGACGAAGACTATGAGTCCTATCAAAGGCCACGACTCATCTTTTGAGGAAATTGTTGGCATCATGAAGATATAGGGGGAGATCTCCATGACTATACTCTTCAAGTGTGCATTGCTTCAAAAGCAAATACCTCACTATGCACATCTTCAGGGGGAGTTCTTCTATATCTTGCAATCAAATTCCTCAATATCAGTACTTACACTCCATATGTTTATCCCAGTTGAAAACTTAACCTATATTGTCATCAATCACCAAAAAGGGGGAGATTGTAAGTGCATCTAGTGCCCCTTAGTGATTTTGGTGTATTGAAGACTTATAGGTTAAGAGACTGATGCGTTTGTGAGTGTAAACAGGCCTATAAGTCTATGAGGAGTTTGATATTTACAGAGAAAGTCGACCCCTAAAAATGAAGTTCTTCAACTAAAGACTTTGGAATTCTGAAGACTTTCTGAAGACTTTGAAAGTGAAGAAATTGGTGTGACCTTGAAGACTTGGCAATCATTCGAGGAACATGAAGCATGAAGACTTTGTTTTCATAGTTTCATTTTCTCTTTCTTGAGTCATAGGAAACACCGCACTGTTAAAGGGGGTCGAGGAAATACTAAGGAAAAATTTCCATGTGATGCTCAACATAAAATCCTACACCTACTAATCCCTTCGAGTGAAGCCATTGGAAATCTCATACAGTTCAGTCATATTCTTCAGTTATAGAGACGAAGTTCTTTTGGTCTTTGAGGAATTTGTTCTGACTGAGGAGTTAGGAATTTGCCAGTGCGGATTGCCTACACAGTGAGGAACATGATAGCCCTGATGAATTTGAGAGTCAAAATTCCGACCGTTGATGTGCTACCGCCAGCTGTCCCAAAATATCTACTCACCTAACGGTCATATCATTGAAGGGCATTTATGTCTTATCATGTCGGGCTGAGCCCTAGGCTATAAATAGCCGCCCCCTACAACCACAAGCTGGTTGGCTGCTCCGAGAGAAACTGACACTTGTCATTTGAGAGCATCCCATCCTCCGAGGACTTTGAGCGAAAATCATCAAGTGAGGAAAACCCAAACCCAACACACCTACAACCCAAAGTGATTGAGCATCATTGAAGAGATTGATCCTGCGTGGATCTGACGCTGGTTACCTTTGAAGATTGTGCTTCTTCTAGACGGTTAGGCGTCAAGGTCTAGAGCATCCAAGAGGAATTGCGGATCGCCAAGTGACCTAGTATGTGAAGGTTTGGAAGTCACCTGAAGACTTACCACGAGTGATTGTGCAAGGTCTGTGTGACCTTAGCTCAAGGAGAATACAGTGAGGACTGTGTGTCTGGGACTGTGTGTCCTCGAGTTTAAATACTCAGCCGCTCCAACCAGAGATAGTAGTTGGAACTGGTCTACCAAATAGCAGTTGGAACTGGTCTACCAAATCGTTGTCTTCACCAAGCTTACTGGTTCTATTTCCTCAATTCTTTCATTTCCTCATTTCTGTTGTTGTGTGCTTGTTCATATCTATTTGAAGACTTTGACTGAAGACTTTCTCAATTTCCTTAGTTCAATTTCTTCAGTCAGTCCGTCTTCATCCCGTGTTATCATGTGCTTACGCTTTCTGTACTCTGTGCTTGTTTTCATTTCATCATGATGAATATGCTTGTGTTCTAATATGTTTACTTTTGAGTGCTTATTTTGCTGCAAGTAGTTCTTCATTTAGGAATTTCCTCACCAGCAAATTCCTCAATGAAGAATTCATAAAAATCGCCTATTCACCCCCCTCTAGTCAATATAACGCACTTTCACATGGCCTCGAAACATGGAGGACCAAAAGGTCGAACCTGAGTCATATAGTAGATATGATCAACAAGGAGATGTTCACCATTGATGACCACACCATCTCACGTGATGATCGGACATGGGTTAGTTGATATGGATCGTGTAAACACTTAGACAACTTGAGGTATGTTGGTTTAAGTGGGAGTTCATTAGTAATTTGATTAAACGAACTAATTGTCATGAACATAGTCTAAAGTCTTTGAAAATTATATTGTAGATCAATACCTCGCGCTCTAGCTCCCTGTTTTAATACATTCCTAGAGAAAGACTAAGTTGAAAGATATTGTAAGAAATTATGCGGACTAGGTCCATATTCTAAGGATTGTCCTCACTACTGCATGGAAGGCTTATGTCCTTGATGCACCGCTCGTGTGCCAACCCCTCTAGTGTCGTTTGTGGATGTTGTGAATGCTGGCAGGCACGTTCTGATGACTACTCGATAGTTCAGTGCGCCATGCTTTACGACTTAGATATCAGGGCCCCAAAGACGTTTTGAATGCCATAGAGCATTTGGGATGTTCCGATAGCTGAAATTAGTACTTTAGGCTCATGCCCGTGTTGGGAGGTATAAGACCTCTCACAAGTTCTTTGTCGGCAAGATGGAGGAGAACAAGTTAGTTAGTGAGTATGTGCACAGAGTGTCTGGGTGCTACAATCGCTTGAATCAAGTGGGAGTTAATGTTTCAGATGAAGTAGTGATTGACAAAGTTTTCCAGTCACTGCCACCAAGCCATAAGGATGTTGTGATGAACTATAATATGCAAGGGATGGAGAAAATGATCCCGGAGCTATTCGTGATACTGAAGGCCATGGAGGTAGAAATCAAGAAAGAGCATCAAGTGTTGATGGTCGATAAGACCACCAGTTTCAAGAAGGGCATGGGAAAGAAAGGGAACTTCAATAAGAATGGCAAGACAATTGCCGCTCCCATGAAGAAACCCAAGGCTGAACCCAAACTTGAGACTGAGTGCTTCTACTGCAAGGGGAATGGTCACTGGAAGCGGAACTGCCCCAAGTACTTGGCATATAAGAAGGCTGGCAACGTGAATAAAGGTATATGTGATACACATGTTATTGATGTGTACCTCACTAGTGCTCGTAGTAGTGTTTGGGTATTTGATTCCGATCCAGTTGCTAATATTAGTAACTCAAAGCAAGAGCTGTGGAGTAACGGAGACTAGCTCAGGGCTAGCTGACGATGAAAGTTGGATGTGTCTCCAAGGTTGATATGATAACCATCGACACACTCATAATACCTCCGGGAATAGTATTAAGCCTAAATAATGGTTATTTGCTACCTGTGTTAAGCATAAAACATTATATCTGGATATTGTTTATTGCAAGATGGTTATTCATTTAAGTCAGAGAATAATTGATATTCTGTTTATATGAGTAATATCTTTTATGGTCGTCCACCCCTTGTGAATGGTATATTCTTGTTGAATCTCGATCGAAGCGATGCACAATATTGATGCCAAAAGATGCAAAGTTAATGATGATAGTACCACATATTTGTGGCACTTCCGCTTAAGCCATATTGGTGTAAAGCGCATGAAGAAACTCCATGCTAATGGAATTTTGGAATCTCATGATTATAAATCACTTGAGACATGTGAACCATGCCTTATGGGCAAGATGGCTAAAACTCTGTTCTCCGAAACAATGGAGCAGGCCAGTGACTTATTGGAAATAATACATACAGATGTATGTGGTCCGACGAGTGTTGAGGCGCGCGGTGGATAACATTATTTTCTTACCTTCACATATGATTTGAGTAGATATGGGTCTATTTACTTGATGAAACACAAGTCTGAAACATTAGAAAAGTTCAAGGAATTTTAGAATGAAGTGGAGAATCGTCGTAACAAGAAAATAAAGTTTCTATGATCTGATCATGGAGGTGAATATTTGAGTTATGAGTTTGGCAATCATTTAAGATGATGTGGAATTATTTCACAACTCACGCCACCTGGAACACCACAATGTAATGGTGAATCTGAATGACATAATTGTAGTCTATGGGATATGGTACATTCTGTGATATATCTTACCCAATTTCCACTATCATTTTGGGGTTATGCATTAGAGACAGCTGCATTCACTTTAAATGGGGCACCGTCTAAGTCTGTTGAGACTAAACCTTATGAATTATGGTTTGGCAAGAAACCCAAACTTTCATTTCTTCAAGTTTGGGGATGCGGCACTTATGTCAAAAGGCTTCAGCTTGATAAGCTCGAACCGAAAGCGGAGAAGTGCGTCTTCATAGGATACCCTAAAGTAACCATTGGGTATACCTTCTGCCATAGATCCGAAGGCAAGATCTTTGTTGCGAAGAATGGGTCCTTTCTAGAGAAGGAGTTTCTCTCGAAAGAAGTGAGTGGGAGGTAAGTAGAACTTGATGAGGTAATCGTAGCTTCTCTCGAATTAGAAGGTAGCACATCATAGAAAGCAGTTCCCGTGATGCCTACACCAACCGAAGAGGAAGCTAATGATGATGATCATGTAACTTCAGATCAAGTGACTACCGAACTTTGTAGGTCAACCAGGACACGTTCCACACCATAGTGGTACAGTAATTCCGTCCTAGAAGTCATGTTGTTAGATAACGGCGAACCTACGAACTATGAAGAAGCAATGATGAGCCCGGATTCCAATAAATGGCTTGAGGCCATGAAATCCGAGATAGGATCCATGTATGAGAACAAAGTATGGACTTTGGTGGACCTGGCCGATGACCGGCTGGCCATTGAGAACAAAAGGATCTTTAAGAAGAAGACAGACGTTGATGGTAATGTCACCGTCTATAAAGCTCGACTTGTTGCAAAGGGTTTTCAACAGGTTCAAGGAGTTGACTATGATGACACTTTCTCACCCGTAGCGATGCTTAAGTGTGTTAGACTTATGTTAGCAATTGCCGCGTACTACTATTATGAAATCTGGCAGATGGACGTCAAAACAGTGTCCCTTAATGGTTTCCTTAAGGAAGAGTTGTATATGATGCAACCGGAAGGTTTTGTCGATCCTACGGATGCTAACAAAGTATGCAAGCTCCAGTGATACATCTATGGACTGGTGCAAGTATCTCAGAGTTGGAATATACACTTTGATGAGGTGATCAAAGCTTATGGTTTTATACAAACTTATGGAGAAGCTTGTATTTACATGAAAGTGAGTGGGAGCTCTATAGCATTTCTGATAAGTATATGCAGATGACATATTTTTTATTGGAAATGATGTAGAATTTCTGGAAAGCGTAAAGGGTTGTTTGAAAGGAGTTTCTGATAAGTATATGCAGACTCGAAAAGCTCGACCACAACAGAATAAAGATAAAGGATGAAGGTCGTCCCCTATGCCCTAGCCATAGGCTCTATAATGTATGCCATGCTGTGTACCAGACCTGATGTGTGCCTTGCCATAAGTCTGGCAAGGGGGTACAAGAGTGATTGTAATGCCCCGGATTCCATGCGCGAGGTGTCTGCCAGTTATTCGCCGTCGTTGCCATGTCATTTTCTTGCGTGTTGCATTTTGTCATGTCATCATGTGCATCTCATTTTGCATACGTGTTCGTCTCATGCATCCGAACATTTTCCCCGTTGTCCGTTTTGCAATCCGGCACTCCTATGCCCTACGGCGTCCCCCTTTTGTCTCCTGTTGTGAGCGGGTGTTGAACTTTCTCGGAATGGCTCGAGGTTTGCCAAGCGGCCTTGGTATAGCACCGGTAGACCGCCTGTCAAGTTTCGTGCCATTTGGAGGTCGTCTGATACTCCAATGGTTAACCGGGTAACCGTAAAAGCCCCATTTGTCTTGCAGCAGGGCACCCTTCAAAACCGGCCCAAAACCCATCCTAACCCCCTCTATTCTCTCGGTCGTTCGATCATGATCGTGTGGGCGAAAACCACACCCCATTTGGACACTCCTAGCTCCTTCTACCTATAAATATGCCCCCCTTCTATTTTCGCGGATGAATCCTACCCCTAATCCTAGTTTTTCCCCTCTTGCCCGCCGGACGTGTCCGTCCCGGACCGGACGAAACCCCGCCGCCGCTCCCAGCCTCTCCCGTGGTGCCACGTCAGCCCCAGCGCCGCCCCCGCGAGTCCCCCCCGCCGCCGGCCCGATCGGCCCGGGGCGGGCCCTCCCGGCCCATCCGGCCGCACCCGGGCTGCCTTGCCCCCGCGCGCCGACTGCGCCCCGTGCCTCCGCCGCCGCCTGCGTGCCACCTCGCCGTCGACCACACCGGCCTCCGTGCCCTGCCCGCCGCCGGTCGCCCCGACCACCACCGTTCGCCGCCCGCTCGCCGGCCTCCCGCGCCACCGGGCCGCCTCCTCCGTGCCTTCCGGGCACCCCGCCGGTGCCGCCCCGCCGCCCTTCGCCGGCCCTGCCGCCTTCGCGCCACGCCGGCCGCGAGCTCCTCCGCGCACCGACCTCACCGGAGCCGCCCGCCCTCGCCGGAGTCGGATCCGGTCAGATTCATCCAGGTGGGACGAGATCCACAGGGATCCGATCCAAACGGCCCCGCTGCATCCCGGATCCCCTCGTCCCGCACGTCCTCGTCCGCGTTGACCTTCCCGCGAGGTCCAAATTCTTCTAAGTCCCGAAATATTTTGCATTCTGTTGTCATCTTGACATGCCATAACTTGTTGCATACTGCTCCGTTTTGTGCGTGTAATATGGCAAAATGTTTGTCATGAGATTCTCTTCATTTTATTCCATTGTGCCATGATTGTTTGAGTCCATCTTGATGCCATTATCATCGTTGCAAGAGTGATATATGATGTTAAATCTGCTGAAACTATTATAACTTGATGATTTGTCTTTTTCGTTGCATTTTGTGTGTGCATCCTATGAGGTTGATGTCTACATGTGTTTTGTGCTACATCATGCCATCTTTACAAGGGTGCTTGTCGTTTACTTTTGTGAGTCTTGTAGTGAGTGCATCAATCTTGTTAAGTAGGGTACTTGCTGTTACTGTTTTGCTAGGCTGAATATGTTATTTCGTGAAGCTATGTAAACCTGCTGCTACAAGTCATTCTATGCATAATCTGGATATGTTCACTGAGGATATTTTGTTATAAATGTCATGCTCTATCCATCCATGCCCCTGGTTGCATTTATAGCATGTTATAGCTTGTTATTATCTTGCTCCAAAGTTGGTAAATAATGTTGCTGTCCGCCTGTTAACATTTAGTTCAGTTTTGCCATGTGTTTTGCTAGTCATCCATGCACACTATGAAGTTTATCTTGCCATGCTTAGCTTCATAAACATGTCCTCTTACTGTTGGTTGCCTTGTCATGCCATGTATTGCTCTGTGGTGAGTGGTACAAGCTCACCAACATGCCTACTTATTGTTGTTCCTGCCATGTTTGAATTTGTCATATCTTTTACCAAGTTTACATGGGTGCCATCATATCTTCTGATCCTTTTTGGCTCATCATCAGTAAAGTACTTTTGTTCTATGCAATTAGTAGTATCATGCCATGCCTTTGTTTGCCATGATAAGTTCCTGTAACATGTTGTTTTTTAGCTCTAAACATTGCAACCTGATGTTATTTCTGCAAAGTCTGAAACTGTTATTATTTGCAATCTTGCCATGTGTTTTGGAGCATGTTCTAGTTATTTCTGGAGATAGCTCAGTGTTCATGTTTTGTTATGCTTTACCTGTAAATCATGTCCATGCCTTTTGTTTTCATATTGTGGTACTGTAGCATATTATTTTGATGCTTGTTATATGCCTAGTTGTTGTTTTGGACAACTTGTCCTTTAACCTTGTATGATGTGTATGTGTTGAACCGTTGCTCCGTTTTGAGTGTGCTTTATATGAAACTTGCTTGATTTTGCATGTAGCTTCATATTATCATGTTGCATCCTTGTTTTGGTGTGTTTGCTTGATGTTTGGTTGCATTTTGCTTCAATGCCATGTTTAACTTGTTTTGCTCATATCTTCTAGGCCGTAGCTCCGAACTAATTGAACTTTATATGTAACTTGACTAGATTTTCGTGTAGATCCTCTTGGTGCTCTTTAACCTGCTGTTTAACAACTTCAACTTAATGTTTGTTCAGATCTGGACCAATTTCGAAATTTGCATATGAGGACTTACCGGATTAGTTCTATGTTGTTCCCGGCCTCATTTAAACTTGCCTTGATGTGTTGCTCTTGTATGCATCATCTCTTGCCATGAGTAGCTTCATGTAGCCTTATCATGTATCATGCATGTTGTCCATCATGTTTTGTCTATGTGTGGTGTGTTTACCATGTTGTGTGCTTCTTCTCGATAGTTCCTGTTTCGTTGGGATCGTGAGGATTCGTTCGTCTATGCTTGGTTCGGCTTCATCCGTTCGTCTTCTTCATGGACTCTTCTTCTTGCTAGCGGGATTTCAGGCAAGATGACTGCTACCCTGGATCTCACCACTATCATTGCTATGTTGTTTGCTTCGTTCTATCGCTATGCTGCGCTACCTATCACCTGTTCTTCAAGCCTCCCCAATTTGCCATGTCAGCCTCTAACCTGTTACTGCTTTTGCTCAGCCCCTCTTATAGCGTTGCTAGTTGCAGGTGAAGTTGAAGATTTCTCCATGGTGGACAGGATTATTTTGGGATATCACAATATCTCTTATTTTAATTAATGCATCTATATACTTGGTAAAGGGTGGAAGACTCGGCCTTATGCCTGGTGTTTTGTTCCACTCTTGCCGCCCTTTTTTCCGTCATACCGGTGTTATGTTCCCGGATTTTGCGTTCCTTACGCGGTTGGGTGATTTATGGGACCTCCTTGACAGTTTGCTTTGAATAAAACTCCTGCAGCAAGGCGCAACCTTGGTTTTACCATTTGCCTCACCTAGCTCTTTTTCCCTTGAGTTTCCGGAGCCCAAGGGTCATCTTATTTTTACCCCCCCCGGGCCATTGCTCATCGTGAGTGTTGGTCCAACCTGTCAGCCGTTGGTGGTCACCACGGGCAACTCTGGGCTGGCCTACCGGAAGTTTGGACAATCCGGTGTGCCCTGAGAACAAGATATGAGCAGCTCCTATCAGGATTTGTCGGCACATCCGGGCGGCTTTGCTGGTCTTGTTTTACCATTGTCGAAATGTCTTGTAAACCGGGATTCGGAGTCTGATCGGGTCTTCCTAGGAGCACGAATATCCTTTGTTGATCGCGAGAGCTTATCATGGGCTAAGTTGGGACACCCCTGCAGGGTATAAACTTTTGAGAGCCGTGCCCGTGGTTATGTGGCAGATGGGAATTTTTTAATGTCCGGTTATAGATAACTTGACACCAGATCCGAATTAAAATGCATCAACTGCATGTGTAGCCATGATGGTCTCTTTTCGGCGGAGTCTGGGAAGTGAACACGGTTTTGGGTTATGTTTGACGTAAGTAGGAGTTCAGGATCACTTCTTGATCATTGCTAGCTTCACGACCGTTCCATTTGCTCTCTTCTCGCTCTTATTTGCGTATGTTAGCCACCATATCATGCTTAGTCGCTGCTGCAACCTCACCACTTTACCCCTTCCTTACCGTTTAAGTTCTGCTAGTCTTGATACCCATGGTAATGGGATTGCTGAGTCCTTGTGGCTCACAGATTACTACAACAACAGTTGCAGGTACAGGTTTTGCGATGATCTTGACGCGAGAGCGATGTTGCTTGTTTTGAAGTTCTTCTTCTGCTTCTTCTTCGATCAGGGGATAGGTTCCAGGGCGGCAGCCTGGGCTAGCAGGGTGGATGTTGTTTGAGCTTCTGTTTTATGGTTCATCCGTAGTCGGATGTTGTTCTCATGTATGATATGATGTTGTAATCATGTGGCATTGTTTGCCTTTTGTATGTATCCACATCTATTATGTAATGTTGATGTAATGATATCCACCTTGCAAAAGTGTTTCAATATGCGGGTCTATCCTTGGTGGGACCTTTGAGTTCGTTTTGGATAGGGTCGCATATTGGGCGTGACAAGTTTGTATCAGAGCCTCGACCGACCCTAGGAGCCCCCTTGATTGATCGTGTATTTTGGCCGTTGTCGAGTCTAGAAGAAAACTGTTTTCAAAGTCTATTTATATCGGAGAGTAGGAATTCTTTTTACTCCTCTGCACCTTCATCGCTCTGGTAAGGAATCTTGATGTAGGTGTTTTGAATTACTCCTCTTCCCTTTCAAACTTTCTTTAGGATCACGCAATTGGTTTTCCGATTGTTGTTCCTCAGCTCTTTTCATCCGGTGCATTTCTCGTCAAGTTGACTCGAGCCTCTTCATCATTGAGTTCAATCCTCAGTTGTTTTCTTTTCCCACCCGCCCCCCTTTTTCATCTTGGAGCCAGAGTCCGTAATCGAGTATCCATCCTACTCGTGCGAAGTTTTTGCTTTCTTTCCTCAATGATTTCAACCGATGTTTTTTCTCTTCAAGATATTTGTCGGTTTCCCCTTCAAAGTTGCCTTTGTTTTCCCGCCCTCCCACCCTCTTCTACCCGGAGCCTGAGTCTGTTTCGAGCCTCAATTTTCATTCGTACGGAGCCTCTTTAGTCTTCCCTCAATCATTTCAACCGGTGAATTCTCTTTTGTTTGGCATTCTTCATCTCTTTTCTTTTCCGGTGTATTCAATTCAAGTTTTTTGGTGTTGGTCACATTTTTTCCTTGGATCAAGTGTCACCTCATTCAAATATTTCATTTATTCCGGTGCATAATCTACCTGTTCAACAATCCTTTTCAACGGTGTTTTTCTCTTTAGTGGGCCCTAACCCACAGATCTTTTCCCAGGATCTTACCTGACTCTTCTAATTTTCCCGGAGTTATTCTTAAGTTCTTTTTAGATTTTGACGTAAGAATGAATTTCATCAGTAAAATGCTTTTTCAAGATCGATTTCAAATCATTTCATTGTTGGCTCAACCTCTCTGCTTTTCATTCTACCAGAGTATCTCAGTAATTTTGGTGGTGTTTCCCGTCGTCATTGGAAGACCGAAGAAGAGTTCCTCTTAAATCTGGTCCGTTCTCTCGGAGTTTCGTGGTTCTAGCTTCATATTATCCTCTCATATTATTCTATTTGTCAGATATTCCTTTTTCTCACCATCCGGAGTATGTCAGAAGTTGTTTTCCCGTTTCTTTTCATCGGAGGCCATCATTTCAGCTACTGTTATCCAATTATCCTGGTGCTTCGTTCAAGTGTTCTTTACTCAGCTCTTGATCTATTTTTTCTTTTGCATCTAAATTCCCTCTAGCATATTTGTTCTTCTAATTCTTCCCGGTGATTCATTCTCTTTCGTCAGTCATTTTCGAATTCTAACGGTGGTTCTTTCAGATTCTTTTTATTTGATTATCATATTAATCCATTCGTTCTTTCCAATCCTACCAGTGGTTCATGAATACCTTCTCAAGTTTGCGATATGTCACTACTCAATCCTTTTCAACAAGAATAAGTTGCATGCCAAATCCAGTTGTCATCTTAAATTTGGTGAGGATAAGCATAACGTAATTCTTATTCTTATTTCATCCCAGTGAGTAATCCCTTCCTTCGCTTATTATTTCCATCCTTCATTCCTATCTAATCATCTTTTGTCACCGGAGTTCTTCATGGTGGTTCTTCATGGTTTAATTCATGCTTCAAGAGTTCATCAAGATTCGGGTTGGTGGAGTTCAAGTATCTTTCCTTCTCACAAATCAAAGTGCAATAATTCTCTATATTCTTTTGAAGTGGAGTTTTGCATTTCTTCGTTCTTCTAAGCTATCCAATCATTTCCATTTGTGGCCGGTTATCACCTTATGATCTTGAGATGTTACCTATAAGACCACAACAAGCTTATTCTTTTCGTTGTGGATTTTCTCAACAACTCCATTCAATCCATCCTTCTAAGTTCTTTTCATTCAATTATTTCAATTCTTCCGGAGGCATTGCATTGTTCATCTTGTCAAGTGTCATCCCATCTTGTGAAGTTCTTGTTCTATTCCTTCCATTTTCAGCCGGAGTGCTGCCTAAATCCTTTCAGTCTTATTCGTTTCTTATCTCGTTCTAACCGGAGTGGTTTCATAGTCGATCTGATTTCGTGAGCTTTCGATTCTCGTCGTTCCTCTTTTCTTCTCGAGTGCTCTCGATTCTTTGCTTCTTCTTTTGAGTTCTTGTTTCACGTCATCCTTTTTCCCTTCCGACTCGTTCCTAAGATCTCGGGACGAGATCTCTTGTTAGTGGAGGAGTGTTGTAACGCCCCGGATTTGATGCACCACGTGTCTACCAGTTATTCACCATCGTTGCCATGTCATTTGCTTGCGTGTTGCATTTTGTCATGTCATCATGTGCATCTCATTTTGCATACGTGTTCGTCTCATGCATCTGAGCATTTTCCCCGTTGTCCGTTTTGCAATCCGGCACTCCTATGCCCTCCGGCGTCCCCCTTTGGTCTCCTGTTGTGAGCGGGTGTTGAAATTTCTCGGAATGGCCCAAGGTTTGTCAAGAGGCCTTGGTATAGCACCGGTAGACCGCCTGTCAAGTTTCGTGCCATTTGGAGGTCGTTTGATACTCCAACGGTTAACCGGGTAACCGTAAAAGCCCCATTTGTCTTGCAGCCCAACACCCTTCCAAACCGGCCCAAAACCCATCCTAACCCCCTCTATTCTCTCGGTCGTTCGATCACGATCGTGTGGGCGAAAACCACACCACATTTGGACACTCCTAGCTCCTTCTACCTATAAATATGCCCCCCCTTCTATTTTCGCGGATGAATCCTACCCCTAACCCTAGTTTTTCCCCTCTCGCCCGCCGGCCGTGTCCATCCCGGACCGGACGAAACCCCGCCGCCGCTCCCAGCCTCTCCGGCGGCGCCACGTCAGCTCCAGCGCCGCCCCCGCGCGTCCCCGCCGCCGTCGGCCCGCTCGGCCCGGGGAGGGCCCTCCCGGCCCATCCGGCCGCACCCGGGCTGCCTCGCCCCCGCGCGCCGTCTGCGCCCTGCGCCTCCGCCGCCGCCGACGCGCCACCTCGCCGCCGACCGCGCCGGCCTTCGCGCCTTGCCCCGCCGCTGGTCGCCCCGACCACCACCGTTCGCCGCCCGCTCGCCGGCCTCCCGCGCCGCCGGGCCGCCTCCTCCGCGCCTCTCCCTCCGCGCCTTGCGGGCACCCCGCCGGCGCCGCCCCGCCGCCCTTCGCCAGCCCCGCCCCTTTCGCGCCCCGCCGGCCGCGAGCTCCGCCACCAACCGACCTGGCCGGAGCCGCCCGCCCTTGCCGGAGTCGGATCCGGTCTGATCCGTCCAGGTGGGACGAGATCCACCGGGATCCGATCCAAACGGCCCCATTGTGTCCCGGATCCCCCGTCCCGCACGTCGTCATCCGCGTTGACTTTCCCGCGAGATCCAAATTCTTCCAAGTCCCGAAATATTTTGCACTCTCGTGCCAACTTTGACATGCCATAACTTGTTGCATACTGCTCCGTTTTGTGCGTGTAATATGTCAAAATGTTCGCCATGAGATGCTCTTCATTTCATTACATTATGCCATGATTGTTTGAGTCCATCTTGGTGCCATTATCATCGTTGCAAGAGTGCTATATGATGTTAAATCTGCTGAAACTGTTATAACTTGATGATTTGTCTTTTTCGTTGCATTTTGTGTGTGCATCCTATGAGGTTGATGTCTACATGTGTTTTGTGCTACATCATGCCATCTTTACAAGGGTTCTTGTCTTTTATGTTTGTGAGTCTTGTAGTGAGTTCATCGATCTTGTTAAGTAGGGTACTTGCTATTACTGTTTTGCTAGGCTGAATATGTTATTTCATGAAGCTATGTAAACCTGCTGCTACAAGTCATTCTATGCATAATATGGAGATGTTCACTAAGGATGTTTTGTTATAAATGTGATGCTCTATCCATCCATGCCCCTGGTTGCATTTATAGCCTGGTGTAGCTTGTTATTATCTTGCTCCAAACTTGCTAAGTAATGTTGCTGTCAGCCTGTTAACATTTAGTTCAGTTTTGCCATGTGTTCTGCTAGTGATCCATGCACCCTATGAACTTGCTCTTGCCATGCTTAGCTTCATAAACATGTATTCTTACTGTTGGTTGCCTTGTCATGCCATTTATTGCTCTATGGTGAGTGGTACAAGCTAACCAATATGCCTACTTATTGTTGTTCCTGCCATGTTTGAATCTGCCATATCTTTTGCCATGTTTACATGTGTGCCATAATATCTTCTGATCCTTTTTGGCTCATGGTCAGTAAAGGACTTCTGTTCTATGCAATTAGTAGTATCATGAAATGCCTTTGTTTGCCATGATAAGTTCCTGTAACATGTTGTTTGATAGCTCTAAACATTGCAACCTGATGTTATTTCTGCAAAGTCTGAAAACTGTTATTATTTGCAATCTTGCCATGTGTTTTGGAGCATGTTCTAGTGATTTCTGGAGATAGCTTAGTATTCATGTTTTGTTATGCTTTCCCTGTACATCATGTCCATGCCTTTCGTTTTCATATTGTGGTACTGCAGCATATTGTTTTGATGCTTGTTATATGCCTAGTTGCTGTTTTGGACAGCTTGTCCTTTAACTTTGTATGATGTGTATGTGTTGAACCGTTGCTCCGTTTTGAGTGTGCTATATATGAAGCTTGCTTGATTTTGCATGTAGCTTCATATTATCATGTTGCATCCTTGTTTTGGTGTGTTTGCTTGATGTTTGGTTGCATTTTGCTTCAATGCCATGTTTAACTTGTTTTGCTCATATCTTCTAGGCCGTAGCTCCGAACTAATTGAACTTTATATGTAACTTGACTAGATTTCCGTGTAGATCCTCTTGGTGCTCTTTAACCTGCTGTTTAACAACTTCAACTTAATGTTTGTTCAGATCTGGACCAATTTCGAAATTTGCATATGAGGACTTACCGGATTAGTTCTATGTTGTTCCCGGCCTCATTTAAACTTGCCTTGATGTGTTGCTCTTGTATGCATCATCTCTTGCCATGAGTAGCTTCATGTAGCCTTATCATGTATCATGCATGTTGTCCATCATGTTTTGTCTATGTGTGGTGTGTTTACCATGTTGTGTGCTTCTTCTCGATAGTTCCTGTTTCGTTGGGATCGTGAGGATTCGTTCGTCTATGCTTGGTTCGGCTTCATCCGTTCGTCTTCTTCATGGACTCTTCTTCTTGCTAGCGGGATTTCAGGCAAGATGATCGCTACCCTGGATCTCACTACTATCATTGCTATGCTAGTTGCTTCGTTCTATCGCTATGTTGCGCTACCTATCACTTGTTCTTCAAGCCTCCCCAATTTGCCATGTCAGCCTCTAACCTTTTCACCCTTCCTAGCGAACCATTGCTTGGCTATCTTACCGCTTTTGCTCAGCCCCTCTTATACCGTTGCTAGTTGCAGGTGAAGTTGAAGATTTCTCCATGGTGGACAGGATTATGTTGGGATATCACAATATCTCTTATTTTAATTAATGCATCTATATACTTGGTAAAGGATGGAAGAATTGGCCTTATGCCTGGTGTTTGGTTCCATTCTTGCCGCCCTAGTTTCTGTTATATCGGTGTTATGTTCCTGGATTTTGCGTTTCTTACGCGGTTGGGTGATTTATGGGACCCCCTTGACAGTTTACTTTGAATAAAACTCCTCCAGCAAGGCCCAACCTTGGTTTTACCATTTGCCTCACCTAGCCCTTTTTCCCTTGGGTTTCCGGAGCCCGAGGGTCATCTTAATTTCCCCCCCCCCCCCCGGGCCAGTGCTCGTCGTGAGTGTTGGTCCAACCTGTCAGCCGCCGGTGGTCACCAGGGGCAACTCTGGGCTGGCCTACCGGAAGTTTGGATAATCTGGCCTATCATAATTTGTCGGCACATCCGAGCGGCTTTGCTGGTCTTGTTTTACCATTGTCGAAATGTCTTGTAAACCGGGATTCCGAGTCTGATCGGGTCTTCCTGGGAGAAGGAATATCCTTCATTGATCGCGAGAGCTTATCGTGGGCTAAATTGGGACACCCCTGCAGGGTATAAACTTTCGAGAGCCGTGCCCGCGGTTATGTGGCAGATGGGAATTTGTTAATGTCCGGTTGTAGATAACTTGACACCAGATCCGAATTAAAACGCATCAACCGCGTGTGCAACCGTGATGGTCTCTTTTCGGCGGAGTCCGGGAAGTGAACACGGTTTTGGGTTATGTTTGACGTAAGTAGGAGTTCAGGATCACTTCTTGATCATTGCTAGCTTCACGACCGTTCCATTTGCTCTCTTCTCGCTCTTATTTGCGTATGTTAGCCACCATATCATGCTTAGTCACTGCTGCAACCTCACCTCTTTACCCCTTCCTTACCCTTTACGGTTTGCTAGTCTTGATACCCATGGTAATGGGATTGCTGAGTCCTCGTGGCTCACAGATTACTACAACAACAGTTGCAGGTACAGGTTTTGCGATGATCTTGACGCTAGAGCGATGTTGCTTGTTTTGGAGTTCTTCTTCTGCTTCTTCTTCGATGAGGGGATAGGTTCCTGGTCGGCAGCCTGGGCTAGCAGGGTGGATGTCGTTTGAGCTTCTGTTTGTGGTTCATCCGTAGTCGGATGTTGTTCTCATGTATGATATGATGTTGTATTCATGTGGCATTCTTTGCCTTTTGTATGTAGTCCCATCTATTATGTAATGTTGATGTAATGATATCCACCTTGCAAAAGCATTTCAATATGCGGGTCTATCCTTGGTGGGACCTTCGAGTTCCTTTTGGATAGGGTCGCATATTGGGCGTGACAGTGATCCAGGAGTGGATCATTGGACAATGGTCAAGATTGTCCTTAGGTACCTAAAAGAGTACCAAGGAAATGTTTCTCGATTATGGAGGTGATAAAGAGTTCATCGTAAAGGGTTATGATGATCCAAGCTTTTGACTCTGATCTGTATGACTCCAAGTCGGAAATAGGATATGTATAGTGGAGCAGTCATCTGGAATAGCTCCAAGTGGAGCGTGGTAGAAGCATCTACAGTATGACATAGAGATTTGCAAAGTACATATGGATCTAAATGTTGCAGACCCATTGACTAAAACCTCTCTCACAAGCAAAACATGATCAAACTCCAGAACTCATTGGGTGTTAATCATATGGCTATGTGAACTAGATTATTGACTCTAGTGCAAGTGGGAGACTATTGGAAATATGCCCTAGAGGCAATAATAAAATGTTTATTATCATATTTCCCATTCATGATAAATGTTTATTATTCATGCTAGAATTGTATTGACCGGAAACTTAAATACATGTGTGAGTACATAGACAACACCATGTCCCTAGTAAGCCTCTACTAGACTAGCTCGTTATAAAAGATGGTTAAGGTTTCCTAACCATGGACATGATTTATCATTTGATAACAGGATCACATCATTAGGAGAATGATGTGATGGACATAACCAACCATAATCTAAGCATCAGATCATTTAGTTATTTGCCATAGGTTTCTTCATGTCAAGTAGGAATGCCTTGTGTGCTATCAAACATCACTTCATAACTAGGTGATCATAAAGGTGCTCTACAGGTATCTCCGAAGGTGTCTGTTGGATTGTGTGGATCGAGACTGGGTGTCAGGACCCCGACTCAATGCCACATCGATCTAGCATGTAACACCTCATATCACTTTGCGGCCTCATGCACGGTATTCCCACGGGTGTCGCCTTACCTTTGCCCGAGACCGTTTGCGTCTTTTGGCACACGTATATGATAGTGTCGCTAGCATCCATATGATAAGGAGCCCGGGCTGACATGGCTAGTCGTAAACCCAAAGTGGCACAAACTTACAGGGACAGGCATCCATGACCCAACATCGAACGTGTCGGTCATCAGCAAGTGAATCCAGGCTGTAGCACTGGGCTAGCAGGATTCCGGTGAACCGGGCTGTAGCGGGCTAACAGGACTCCGGTATTCATCACGTGACATTTCCCCGAAGGGACAGACACAGGAACGAAGAAGGACACATGCCGGCCTGCCTAAGTGTTCCGGAGTAGTAGCAAGCTACCATGGCTCAGTGGAAGCACTAGGAGACATTTCCCGGTAAGAGAGGCTACTAAGGATAAACAACTAGATAGCCAGATCCCACACATACCAAGCATTTCAATAACATACACACAATATGCTCGATATGTGCAACTACAACATGGCATCACAACATGACTCTATAACTCAAGTATTTATTCAATAGGCTCCGAGGAGCGAGATATTACAAACAGGGGTCTCATGACCCAACATTCAGAGCATACAAATCAAAGCACAAGCGGAAGCTATCATGTCTGGGTACAGACATCTATAACTGAAAAAGGCTGAGAAGCCTGACTATCTACCAGATCCTGCCGGGGCACAAGATCGTAGCTGAGGTAACAAGCTAAACGTCGAAGTCCACGTGGAACTACTAGCGAGACTGAAGTCTCTCTGCAAAAACATAAATTAGGCAAACGTGAGTACAAATGTACCCAGCAAGACTTACATCAGAACTAACTACATATGCATCATCATCAACAAAGGGGATGGTGGGGTTTAACTTCAGCAAGCCAGCTTTGACTCAGTGGCTAACCTAAACTATGTTTGCAAGTAACTCTTCAGGTGGCGCACACGAGTCCACATATTCACCATGTCAATACACTACTATGGATCCGCTCCCGTCTCCCTACGAGAACGCCATCCATAGCACTCACGCTTATCTTGCGCATTTTAAAGTATCCACTTTCACTTGTCTATGAACTGATATAAGCAACCCAGAAGTCCTTTTCCGCGGACACGGCTATTCGAATAGATCATATTAACCCTGCAGGGGTGTACTTCTTCACACACGCTCTCACCACTTACCGCCATTTACACGACATGTACTCGACAACCTTCAAGCGGAAGCCCAACGTGGGTGTTGGCCACGGCCTGCCTAAACGCTTGAGTCTCTAGTCCAGGTTTATCTCCTATTCGGGTTCCATCCATGAGGAGATCCCGCCGGAGTTTCGCTCACAGCCCCAAACGATGTGAACAGGGTTCCCGAGACACCAAACGGGCGCCCGGTACACCGTGCCACGTGCCTACCGCATCACAGCCCACCCCTCCGGTCAGCGCTGCCCACGGCCTCCAGCATACTACAAACACCAGAAACTACTTGCAACTCCTGGACAGAGGACAAGGGTGATCAAGAAGCCGAGAGGGTCCATTAGTTTCAGGCCCAATGCGTGGTAGTAGCTGAATCATGGATCACAAACACAGAACTCAGTTCCTGAGGACGGCTGCAATGAGACAACCCACCATGTACTCCTACATGGCCTCTCACCGCTACCTTTACCAAATCGTATTCACACACTTAGCTCACACACAGTAGGACATGTTCACACACCTCTGATTCAACCCCGATGAATCAGACCTGACTCAACTCTAAGCAGTAGCAGGCATGACAAACAAGCATGAATGAGTAGGCACAACGGGGCTCAAACAACTCCTACTCATGCTAGTGGGTTTCATCTATTTACTGTGGCAATGACAGGTCATGCAAAGGATAAAGGGGTTCAGCTACCACAGCAAGTAACAGATGAACCGGTGTTGTCCTAATGCATTAAAAGAGAGCAGGAGCGAGAGAGTGGGATTTTATCGGAATGAACAAGGGGGTTTTGCTTGCCTGGCACTTCTGAAGATAGCATTGAGTCTTCATCAGTGTCAACGATCACATCATCGGTATCACGTCTATCGAGAGGGGACAAATACCGGCAACACAGAAGGGAACACAATCAATGCAATGCACAATATGATGCATGATCATGACATGGCAAAATGAATGTGTTTTGGGCTAATGCATCTAGCAACAAGTTAAATGGGGTTGGTTTGAATACAAGATTCAAATTCAAACTCCATATGTGATTATTCAAATGCCATTTAATTGATTTGTGCTATACAACAGCTATAAGTTGTTCTAACATGCATGAAAATGGTACAGATGGATTCCTTGAATTTTTCTGATTATTTTTCATATATAATTTATTTAATTTGGAGTTACGGTTGAATTTCTATGAATTTTAGAAGTTTTAGGCATTTTCTGGAATTTTCTGAATAATAATAAATCCAGAAATGAATTATGGCGTCAGCACCACGTCACTATGACGTCAGCAGGTCAACTGGGCTGGCTCGGGTCAAACCTGACGTGTGGGGTCCACACGTCAGTGACACAGGTTAGTTAACTGGGTTGATTAGGGTTAAACTAATACTAACGAAAATGTCAGCAGGGCTGGACCCACATGTCAGTGGCTTAAATAATTAACTAACTTAATTAGTGTTAATAATCTAACACTAAACTAATTAACAGGGGCTGGCCCCACCTGTCATCGACCCAGGGGGGGTTCCGCCGTGGTCAAGTGGGTCAACCCCACCGGCGTCTCGACGCCGGCGAGGCCCGGGACGGTGGCGGCCGTCGGAAACACGCTACAGGGCACGGGTGAGGCCGTGCTTGGGCTCGTTGGAGAGTCCTTGCTCCCGCGCGTCGAACGGTGCGGTTGCTGGGTCGTGGGGAGGCCGGAGCTGACGACGGCGAGCTCCAAGGCAGCGGCCGGAGTTCGGGTGAGCTCGGAGTCGGCGTTAGGAAGCACAGCAGAGGGTGCGGATGGGTGCTATGGCCTCCTGGGGGTGCACTGAGTACGGCTGCGTGCTCGGTTGCCGCTCTAGGCAACCGTGGCTACGGCGGCGACATGGCCGGCGGCGAAGCGCTCTCGGCTCCGACGGTTGTCGGTGATAGAGGAAGAAAACGAGTCAGGGGAGAGGGGGAAACGACGGAGGAGCTCACGTGGATCCCGTAGAGGTGGACGGCGGGCTCGGGGAAGGCCGAACGGCAACGAATTTGACGACGGCGATCCTCGGTGGCCGAGGAGGGGAACGGCGAGGCTAGCGGCATCCAGGGGCTCTTCTGGTCGCGGGAGACGACGAGGAGGACGAGGGAGGACCGGCGGAGCTCGGGAGTGCGTCGGAGAGGAGAGGGGGTGGCGGTGGCCGTGAGGGAGCTCGTCGGCGGCGGCGGCTCCGTTCGGTCCGGGCGAGAGAGAGGGAGCAGAGGAGGATAGGGACGGAGGGAGAGACACGGGAGAGTGAGAGAGGGTCGAGGGGTCGGGGGCGTCTCCGTGGCATCGTCTAGGAGGGCCGGGGAAACAGGAGGTGGCCGGGAAGCAGGAGGTGGCCGGGGCGCGTGGCCGCCCGCGCCGGGCGCGTGCCCGTCCTCCTGGCAGAGGAGGAAGGCGACAGGGGGGGAGTGGAGATGGGCTGGGCCGTGCTGGGCCGAGAGGTGAGCGCCGGGTAAGATTTCTCTCCTGTTTGCTTTTATTTCTATTTAATTCTGTTTTCTATTTTCTGTAGTTTGTTTTGATTTAGTTTTAGACACTAAATCATTTTAATAAATTCTGTAGGTTTTTATGTGGCTTGCTAAAATATATACAAAGCCACTCACAAACTTCCAGAATTATTTGGAGTCATATTTAATATATATTAAATATAAATCCAAAGCAAATAGTTATTGGATTAATTCAAATGGCCCAAAATAATTAACTCTGAGATACCAAAAATATTGTTTTGAGTTTTACCTCTTTGCAATATTTTCAGAGACTAAGAGGAACATTTTCTTGGACTTCTTTGAGAAGATTTTAATGTTGATCATTTTTAGAAGGTTTCTGAGGCTTTGAAAATTCCCCAATTCAAATTTCATTTGAATTTAAACATGATGCACACATGAGGGTCTAGCCTAGTGCATATCAGGACCAGGGATGTGACACTGGGATTTGTCGCTCCGTGTGACGGAGAGATATCTCTGGGCCCTCTCAGTAATACAACATCATAAGAATCTCCATGTGACTAATGATTTTAGTCACGGGATCTTGTATTATGGAATGAGTAAAGAGACTCTCCGATATCGAGATTGAACTAGGTATGGAGACACCGACGATCGAATCTCGGGCAAGTAACATATCGCTGGACAAAGGGAATTGCATACGGGATTGACTGAATACCTGACATCGTGGTTCAACCAATAAAGATTGAATATGTAGGAATCAATATGGGCATCCAGGTCCCGCTATTGGTTATTGACTAGAGAGAAGTCTCGGTCATGTGTGCATGATTCTCGAACCCGTAGGGTCACACACTTAACGTTCGGTAGCGCTAGGGTAGTGTTGAGATATTAATAGTGGAAAGTACGAAGGTTGTTCAGATTTCCGAATGGGATTCGGGACATCACGAGGAGCTCTGGAATGGTCCGGAGCTAAAGATTCATATATGGAAAGTTGTTATTGGGGTTCCGGAAAAAGTTTGACTTTTTTTCGGTATTATACCACGAAGGTTCTAGAATGTTCTAGAGTGGGGCCCACCTGCTTTGGGTGACCCACATGAACATGGGTAGTGTTGGAAGTCCCCACAACTCTGGTCTAGGAGTATCAAGATCCTACCTTAAATGGAATAGTATCATATCCCCAAGGGATAATATCAGGATCCCTAAGAAAGGGGATAGCAATCTGTGGGGAAGGAAAGGAGGGATTTCCTTTCTCCCCCTTTGACCAACGACCCTAGGGCCTTGGAGGGCAAGCCACCAGGCCCTCCACACCTATATAAGGTGGGGATGCATTGGGGGAAGCACCCCCTTCGACCCTGGCACGTTACCTCTCCCAACTCCTCCCAAGTTTTACCGATACACGCTTGGTGAAGCCCTGCCAGAGTTCCGCTGCCACCACCACCACCAAGCCGTTGTGTTGGTATATATCTCATCTAACTCCTCTCCCTCACTTGCTGGATCAAGAAGGAGAGGATTCCGTCGAACCGTACGTGTGCTAAACTCGGAGGTGCTGCACGTGCGGTACTTGGATCGGATTTGATCACGACGTGAGTACGACTACACCAACCACGATCTCTAGATTGTTAACGCTTTCGGTCTACAAGAGTATGTAGACACCACTCCCCTCTCGTTGCTATACACCTCCTAGATTATATCTTGGGTGTTTGTAGGATTTTTTTTGATTTTCATGCTTCATTCCCGATCAAAAAAAATCTTGTCCCGACACGTATCTCAAAGCACTGATCAGCCATGCCTTGGAGAAATAGTAGAATCGATTGATTAACCTCAGCCATGCTCTTCTTGTGTAGGCAAGGGAAAGCTAGCATGGAGCTCGTGCGAGCAGGGAGATGGCGCAAGCTTATGCACATCCCCAAATAATTGGCGGGACTAATTTGGAGGACCTCCCGATGATTGCCTTGCCTATTTAGCCCCCTTTGGCTGACCGCTCAAACCTCCGCCACCAGGACCCCTTCAAGATTTTTGTCCCAAGAAACTTCCTCGCCTGTCGGCATTCTGCGAACGGGGGTCCCTAGACTTGCCTGCCTGTGGCCGACGGAGTGGCTCCACCAGCGGCCCAGTACGGCCCGTCTTCGTCGACCGGCACTCAAGACCTTCGCGAGGGGCCAAGCCTCGCGAGGCGGATGACACAAGGCCTCCTCAGGAGCGCCCTCACAAGGCAGGCTCGCAAGGGGGGCGGATAGATCAAGGCAGGGGGTACCTCGCGAGGTTCCCGTGACGCAAGCCATGACGACCAAGGCCAGGCAGGCGCCAGGTGGGTGCCAGCGCGCACAGTGTCCTCCTTTCCCCTTTGGTGCTAAGGGGGAAAGTGCAGGCGTGGAGTACAGAGGCATCAGGCAAAGGTTTCCATATCGGTGCAACAAGACCAAGACCAGCAGGACGGCAGGATGGAGGTCATCGTGGAGCCCAAGACGGCGTCACCATAAGAGCCTTTGGCAGGCGAAGACCACCTTTAGTCAGGATAGCTTGTGCTAGCTACCCCCCTTCAAATTGGCTATTGTTGGCTCCCTTCCCGCTCAATATTTGGTAAGAGGACCAGGGCCTCTATAAATAGGGCTTGCCACCACAGTAGAGCGGGAGGGAACCTTGAGCAGAACCACCCACCAAGCACAAGAAAACCCCTCCTTTAGGAGGCTCTTCTTCCCCTTGTACTGTTCATCAACAGCCCAAGAGGCAATCCACCACCACCACACTGGGGTAGGGTATTACACCACAACGGTGGCCCAAACCAGTATAAATCTTGTGTCTCTTGTGTTGTGAGTTCATCGAGCTAAGCTTAGAGATCACGGCGAGGCTGAGAGCGAGATTCTGTAGGGGGAAATCTTCATGCACACCCCAGTGTTTGAACCTCAAGGGTCTTTCCGGAACCCGAAATCTGACATTTGGCACGCCAGGAAGGGGTGTGCCGAAGTCTTCCTTCCACTGATCCGCGTCCCACCGCTTCGTCGCATCCATGTCCGACGCCCGCCCGGCCGCTCTTGCCACGCGCTTCGCCCAGACAGCTCCTATCGGCGGACCTTCCCGTGATTCTCCGTCGCCTGCCGCCAACACCGCCACCGGACCGCCGGGCAACGAGCAGCAAGCATCCTCACTGCATCCCTCGGTGCGGCGGGACGGCCGACCGCCACTCCGTCGCTAACCGTAGCCAGTTCGTTATCCCACGCGCGTCGCGCCCCCGCGGACACGTAGGCCGCGCTACTTACGGTGCACGAGCTCCTATGTTACCGCCCCGTTGACGACCTCTAAGAGGAGTGGCTCGCTCACATCACCGAGATTGTCAACGCCGCAGGTGGATTTCCCGTGCCGTCCCTCTCGTTGCCTTGCCCTCCACCAAGTATGGGCGGCGTGGCTCATGGAGCACCTCCACCACCTCTACCCCAAGACGGCGCCCTAGCACCAAGGCGCGTGGCCCGTGGACGTGACCCACCGCGTCCGATACCCGCGCGTGAAGAAGGAAGCTGTCAAGAAATCCCTCGGCCTCGAGAAGGCGCCCCCGTGCTCCCTGCACCAGCGTGACAAAACCGCGTGCTGCCTATGGCAGTGGTGCGCAGGCACCATCAAGAGTAAGCTCCGCGTCAGCAAGGGGCCCTGGTGACCATAATAGACTGCCGCGCCTTCACCCCCGAGCTGCATAGCGTCGCCTGGTCGGGCAAGTTCAAGCCGGACCTGCCTCCTAGCTACGACGGCACTCCCGACCCCACGGAGTTCTTACAGCTCTACGAGCTGAGCATCAAGGTGGCCAAAGGCGATGAGAAAGTCATGGCGAATTGGTTTCCCATGGTACTCAAGGACGGTGCTCGCTTGTGGCTCCTGAACCTGCCTCCCGTTTCGATCTCCTCCTGGGACGAGATGCGCAGTCGCTTCATCACTAACTTCCAGGGCACTCACGACCGCCCCCCGGTCACGGGTGACCTGTGCCGCATGAGGCAGCAGCCTGGGGAGACCCTGCAGAAATACATCCAGCGCTTCAATAGGGTCCGCCTCATGATCCCCAAGGTGACGGACGAGGCCATCATCTCAGTGTTCTCTGATGGCGTTCGTGATGTCAAGATGACAGAGGAGTTCGCCATCCACGAGGAGTTGTGCACATCCCTGGAGCTATTCAACCTGGCGACCAAGTGCGCAAGAGCTGAGGAGGGACGCCTCTCCCTCCTCAAGCTCCCAACTGCCGACCAGGAAGAAAAGAATACCAAGGCCAAGGACGTGAAGCGCAAGGGAGTGGTTGTGCTCGCTGCGGAACCAGACACGAAGCATGGCAAGGACCAGCCGGAGTCGTCCAAGGGCAGTCGACCCTTCTGCGCCTACCAAAACCTCCACACCCACAACACCAATGATTGCCAGGACCTTCGGGCCGTTCGAGAAGGACGCTTCGGTCGATGCCCGGAGTGCAACGACCGGGGCTATGACCAAGGAGGAGGACATGGCAGAGGACGATGGGATGACCGTGGCCCTCGCTAGGACTGGCGTGACCGACCTCATGAGGATCGCTGGCAGGACCAGCCTCGTGACGGCGCCAGGAGGGACTAGCCTCGCGAGGGTGCCTGGAGGGATCAACCTCGCGAGGATCACCCCCGGGGTAACTCAGGCCTTCCACCTCCACCGCCGCTGCGAAGATGGAATGACGACCATCATCAGGACTAGGGGGCAGGGGTTTCCAGGAGCCACGTGCTATCGCTTGCATCTTGGGCGGAGCTCAGGCTCCAGCCTCTCACCGTATCTTCAAGCAGTTTGCTCGCGAGGTGAATGCAGCCCTTCCCAGACTCGAGGCCACACGCCCGCTCAGGTGGTCCAAGTGCGCCATCACCTTCAGGTCGGTAGATCAAATCAAGTGCATGGCTACTGCTGGCGTCCTCCCGATGCTCTGTTCACCAGTCATCAGCAGCGTGCAAGTCACCAAGACCCTTATCGATGGCGGAGCCGGGCTTAACGTCCTCTCCGTTGAGATGTTCGACAACCTTCAAGTGCCATATGACCAGCTCCAGCCTACCAAGCCCTTCTCAGGAGTTACGACGGTTCCACCACCCCGATAGGGCAGGTCCGCCTCCCTTTCACCTTTGGACATCGCGAAAACTACCGCACCGAGCTCATCGACTTCGACGTCGCCCACATCCACCTGCCATACAATGCCATCCTTAGGTATCCAGCCCTGTCCAAGTTCATGGTAGTGACCCACCACGGCTACAACGTCCTCAAGATGCCAGGAAGCGGCGGAATCATCACGATCCCTTGCGAAGAGAGAGATGCGGTGTGCTCCCTTGAGCGTGCCTTCCAAGACGAAACAATCGAGGACCCAGACAACAAGGGCAAGAACCCTCCTGAGGCCATCCCAAATAAGAAGAAGCAACCGCTCCACTCAGGGCCTCAGGAGGTTGGGGCCTCAGGAGGTGCCGCGCCAGGATCAGCGCCCGTGCTTGGGGCGCCTCCTTCCATTACATAGGAAGGCGCGCCTGGCGCCCTCCTTGGGCAGGGCTCGGGGGCTCTCTTTTGGAGGGCCTCAGACTTCGCCAACATCACAAGGGAGGCACTCGGGAACCACTTGGAGGAGTGCTTCATGGCACGCACTACAAAAAAAAGACACATCCGTGACATTTTGGGCCAAACGAAATTTTTTTCTGTCATACTTATGACACTTCTATGACGATAATTGTGAGAAAACCCGGTATCATCATAGATGTGGTGGGCTCCTACTTCTATGACAAAAAATCATGACAGAAAATGGGCTTTTATTCCTGGGCGGGCCGGAGAAGCAACTGTATGACATTCTTTGGGCCGTCCATGACGAAAAAAACCATGGTAGAAGCGAGGGCGAGGAAAATTTCGGCGAGTTCCCAGTTACGGTGGGAGGTCGGGGGCCGAGCGATGAGCGTTTCTCTCGTACACGTACGGGCGTGTGTGTGAGGCGTTGGCTCTAACTGAACACGAGCGAGGCGTTGGGATCTAACTGAACCCGAGCGATTGCACTGCAGGCTACGTGTTACTAAACCCAAGCGATCGTTCGATGGCTGTTAACTGAACCCGATCGAGCGATTCCTTCGCAACTGCTGGTAACTGAAGCCGATCGATGCTGCCTCTGGTTGAACTGTGAGCAGTGGGGGTGCATGAACACGGCCCCGTGGTGTTGCCTCTGGATGAACAGGACCCCGATCGATCGAGCCGTTTGGGGCTGGATGAACAGGACCCCGTGGAGGGCTGGATGAACAGGACGACCCTGTGGAGGGCTATATGAACAGTAGACGGTGGAGGGGTGGATGAACAGTAGCCCGTGGAGGGGTGGTTGAACTATAGCCCGTGGAGGGGTGGTTGAACAGTAGCCGGTTGAGTAGCACGCGGTGGAGGCTAGATGAACAGGAGCCCGTGGATGAACAATCGCAGGTGGAGGCTTGAGGAGGTCGACAGTGGATGAACAGTAGCCCGTGGAGGCTGGAGGAGGTTGATGGTGGAGATGAACAGTATCCCGTGGAGTCCCGTTTTGTGGTACGCCACACCCCTCCTGATGAACAGGACCCCCGTTTCGACCGTAGCGCTCCAACACAAGTCCATTTCCTCTGTTTTACGGTACACCACATCCCTCCCGATCAACATGACCCCGTTTTGACCGTAGGAGGTCCAACACAAGTCTGTTTCCTCCATTTTGCGGTATGCCAGACCCCTCCCGATGAACAGGATCCCGTTTCGAACGTGGCCGGTCTAACACAAGGTCGTTTCTTGCGTTCTGCGGTACGCCAGGCCTTGTTCCCATCGCCTGTTCCGTCCAAGCCCTCCCGATGAACACGAGACGCATTCCGTTCTGACCCAGCCAGTTGGCTTCCCATGAACACGATGACGATGCTATTTCTCCGTTCTGACCTAGCAATGTACACGAGCCCTGGCCGTACGTATGCGCGAGTAGGCGTTCGAGGCCCCACCCGTATGTACGTACGTGGCCGTATTTTCTTTCTTGCACACTAGCCACTGTACGTACGTGTACATGTTACGTGCGCACCTCTACTACGACACGTGCACGCCTCTACATCGACCAGTATGTACGTACACGTTCGCGACCAGAATGACAACGTTACGTAACCTTCGACCAGGTGAGTCCCGATTGTCAGGCACTTCCTTGCGTGCGAAGATGTAGCTGGTGGGTCCCAACAGACAGGGGGGCGAATCGTTTTGTTTTTTTGCCTAGATGCACTTCCTTGCGTGTGAAGATGTAGCTGGTGGGTCCCAGCAGTCAGGGGGGCAAATCATTTTCTTGCCCCGGCGCACTTGCTTGCGTGCGACGATGTAGCTGCTGGGTCCCAGCAGTCAGGGGGGCTGATACGTCTCCAACGTATCTATAATTTTTGATTGTTCCATGCTATTATATTACCCCTTTTGGATGTTTATTGGCTTTATTTTACACATTTATATCATTTTTGGGACTAACCTACTAACCGGAGGCCCAGCCCGTATTGCTTTTTTTGCCTATTTCAGTATTTCGAAGAAAAGGAATATCAAACGGAGTCCAAACGGAATGAAACCTTCGGGAGCGTGATTTTGGAACGAACGTGATCCGGAGAACTTGGAGTGCAAGTCAAGCACCAAACTAGGCGGCCAGGAGATAGGAGGGCACGCCCACCCCTCCTGGGCGCGCCCCTGTCTCCTGGGCCCCTCGAGCGGCCACCGACGTACTTCTTCCTCCTATATAAGCCTACATGCCCTGAAAACATCCAGGGAGCCACCGAAACACAATTTCCACCACCGTAACCTTCTGTATCCGCGAGATCCCATCTTGGAGCCTTCGCCGACGCTTCGCTAGAGGGGGAATCTACCATGGAGGGCTTCTACATCAACACCATAGCCCCTCCGATGAGTTGTGAGTAGTTTACCACAGACCTTCGGGTCCATAGTTATTAGCTAGATGGCTTCTTCTCTCTTTTTGGATCTCAATACAATGTTCTCCCCCTCTCTTGTGGAGATCTATTCGATGTAAACTCTTTTTGTGGTGTATTTATCGAGATCCGATGAAGTGTGGGTTTATGATCAAGTTTATCTATGAGAAATATTTGAATCTCCTCTGAATTCTTTTATGTATGATTGAGTTATCTTTGCAAGTCTCTTCGAATTATCAGTTTGGTTTGGCCTACTAGATTGATCTTTCTTGCCATGAGAGAAGTGCTTAGCTTTGGGTTCAATCTTGCGGTGTCCTTACCCAGTGACAGAAAGGGCTGTAAGGCACGTATTGTATTGTTTCCATCGAGGATAAAAAGATGGGGTTTATATCATATTGCATGAGTTTATCCCTCTACATCATGTCATCTTGCTTAATGCGTTACTCTGTTCTTTATGAACTTAATAATCTGGATGCATGCAGGAGTCGATCGATGTGTGGAGTAATAGTAGTAGATGCATGCAGGAGTCTACTTGTTGCGGACGTAATGCCTATATACATGATCATGCCTAGATAATCTCATAATTATTCGCTTTTCTATCAATTGCTCGACAGTAATTTGTTCACCCACCGTAATATTTATGCTATCTTGAGAGAAGCCTCTAGTGAAACCTATGGCCCCCGGGTCTATCTTTTATCATATTTGCTTTCAATCTACTTTTATTTTCATCTTTACTTTTTGCATCTATAATATAAAATACCAAAAATATATTTATATTATCATACTATCTCTATCAGATCTCACTTTCGCAAGTGGCCGTGAAGGGATTGACAACCCCTTTATTGCGTTGGTTGCGAGTTCTTTGTTTGTTTGTGTAAGTGCGTGGGAATTTTGAGGAGCCTCCTACTGGATTGATACCTTGGTTCTCAAAAACTGAGGGAAATACTTACGCTACTATTGCTGCATCACCCTTTCCTCTTCAAGGAAAACCAACGCAAGCTCAAGACGTAGCAAGAAGGATTTCTGGCGCCGTTGCCGGGGAGGTCTTCACTCAAGTCACGACATACCAAGTACCCATCACAAACCCATATCCCTCGCATTTACATTATTTGCCATTTGCCTCTCGTTTTCCTCTCCCCACTTCACCCTTGCCGTTTTATTTGCCCTCTCTTTCCCAATCTCTTCTCTCTTTTGCTTGCCCTTTTGTTTGATCGTTTGGTTGGAATAGATGCTTATTTATTGCTAAACAGAACCTAAGATCTATGGATCCTCATCCTCTTGCTAATATTTTTAAGAGATCCAAATATGATGAACCAATTGCTAGTGAGTTTTGTGCACTAGATTATCTTTATAAAGCTTTGCTTGAAATTTGTGAATCTGAAAATTATGATGAAGAAATTTATGAAGAGATTCACGATAACTGTTTGAATAAAAAGCATGATTGCAATGATTTTACTATAAATTCTCTTGATGTCAATTGTGCTAATAATATGCAAAACCCTAAGCTTAGGGATGCTAGTTTTGCTATGTCTACTACTTGTTGCAATGATCATGATTGGAGTGATTCTTCTTATGATCTTGAAAATTTATTTAAGCCCCATGATGAATATGAGATTGATAATAGTGTTTGCAATATTATTGAAAGTGGGTTTGGAAAAGTGTCAACTTTAGATCCCACATATTTGGAAAATGTTCAATCTTATGGAATTTTTGATAAAAGTGGGTTTGGAGAGGTCATGACTTTAGTTAATGTTAATCCCACTATTTTGGAAGAGTGTCAACTTCGCATGCATGTGGATAGTGTTGAAAATACTTTATGTGATAGCTATTTTGTTGAATTTTCTTATGATCCTACATGTAATTATTATGAGAGAGGAAAATATGGTTGTAGAAATTTTCATGTTACTAAATTACCTCTCTTCATGTTGAGATTGCTATCATCTCTTTGTTCTTCCTTGCATATGCTAGTTTCTGCTTGCCTTGATAATTTGTTTGCTTACAAGATGCCTATGCATAGGAAGTGTGTTAGACTTATATGTGTTTTTCACATGCTACATGATGCTCTCTTTATGCTTCAATTCTTGTCTTTCATGTGAGCATCATTGAAATCTCAATGCCTAGCTAAAAAGGCTTTAAAGAAAAGCGCTTGTTGGGAGACAATCGAATATTTTTCCTTCCTGTTATACAATAAATTTTGCATCTACTTTCTGTTTAGATGTGTTTTTATCTTTTAATTAATGTTTGTGCCAAGTAGAACCTATAGGATAACCTATGATGATAGTTGATTTGATTCTGCTGAAAAACAGAAACTTTGGGCCCACGAGAAAAAATTAAATAAATCACAGAAACGTGATTTTGCGTTGATTCTTTTTCCTGCTGATCAATAGAAAATATTTCTAGTACGTCCTATTTTGGTAGGAGTTTTAGAGTTGCAGAACTTTGTGTTAGTTACAGATTGATACAGACTGTTCTGTTTTTGACAGATTCTGTTTTTCGTGTGTTTGCTTATTTTGATGCATCTATGACTAGTATGTTAGGGTATGAACCATAGAGAAGTTGGAATACAGTAGGTTTAACACCAAAATAAAAAAAGAATGAGTTCATTACAGTACCTTATGTGGTGGTTTTGTTTTTCTTTCACTAACGGAGCTTATAAGATTTCCTGTTGAGTTTTGTGTTGTGAAGTTTTCAAGTTTTGGGTAAAGCTTTTATGGACTATGGAATAAGGAGTGGCAAGAGACTAAGCTTGGGGATTCCCAAAGCACCCCAAGATATTTAAGAATAGCCAAAAGCCTAAGCTTGGGGATGCCTCGGGAAGGCATACCCTCTTTCCTCTTCATCCTTTGGTAACTTTACTTGGAGCTATATTTTTATTCGCCACATGATATGTGTTTTGCTTGGAGCGTCGTGTATTATACTCCCTCCTTACCTAAATATAGGGTGTATAGTTTTTGGCACGGAAATTAAAAAACGCATGTGGAGGGAAATTTTCACATGTTTTGGGCGAGATTTCACCAGACTTGTTGACATGAGAAAATATAGGAGCTTGCCTGATATAAGGAAATGTAATTAAATCCCTAAAACATTTATCCAAATGAGTGGTGCAATGCAATACACCTTATATTTCGGATTTTTTCTCAAAAATCTATACACCTTATATCAAGGAACAGAGGGAGTATTAGTCTTTGCTTTTTAGTTTACCACAATCATCCTTGCTGTACACACCTTTTGGGAGAAGCCCACTTGATTATAATTTGCTAGAATACTCTATGTGCTTCACTTATATCTTTTGAGCTTGATAGTTTTTGCTCTAGTGCTTCACTTATATCTTTTAGAGCATGGCGGTCGATTAATTTTGAAGAAATTGCTAGTCTCTCATGCTTCACTTATATTATTTTGAGAGTATTTTACAACAGCATGGTAGTTGCTATGGTTACAAATTTGGTCCTAGAATGATGAACATCCACGTTGGGTATAATAAAAACTATCATAGGAAGTGAATTGGATGCTATGATCAATTTGTTGCTTGATAATTGTTTTGAGATATAAAGGTAGTAATATTAGGTTCATGCTAGTGGATAATTGTGAAATTGAGAAATACTTTTGTTGAAGTTGGCAAGTCCCGTAGCATGCACGTATGGTAAAAGTTGTGTGACAAATTTGTTGCATGAGGTGCTCTTTTGATTGTCTTCCTTATGAGTGGCAGTTGGGGACGAGCGATGGTCTTTTCCTACCAATCTATACCTCTAGGGGCATGCGTAGTAGTACTTGGCTTCGAGGGCTAAGTAGACTTTTCCAATAAGTATATGAGTTCTTTATGACTAATGTGAGTCCATGGATATACGCATACTCATCCTTCCACTTTGCTAGCCTCTATTATGCCGCACAACTTTCGCCGGTATCATGAACCCACTATTTACCTTCCTCGAAACAGCCACCATACCTACCTATTATGGCATTTCCATAGCCATTCTGAGATATATTGCCATGCAACTTTCCACCGTTCCGTTTATTATGACACGTTTCATCATTGTCATATTGCTCTTTCATGATCATGTGGTTGACATCGTATTTGTGGCAAGGCCACCTTCATAATTTTCATACATGTCGCTCTTGATTCATTGCATATCCCGGTACACCGCCGGAGGCATTCATATAGAGTCATATTTTGTTCTAGCTTTGAGTTGTAATTCTTGAGTTGTAAATCCATAAAAGTGTGAGGATCTTCATTCTTAGAGCATTGTCTCGGTGAGGAAAGGATGATGAAGACCATGATTCCCCCACAAGTCGGGATGAGACTTGGGACTTTACAAAAAGAAAAAAAAGAAAAGAAAAAAAAGAGGCCAAAGAAAAAAAAGAAAAAGAAAAAAATAAAAAAAATGAGAGAAAAAGAGAGAAGGGACAATGCTACTATCTCTTTTTCCACACTTGTGCTTCAAAGTAGCACCATGATCTTCATGATAGAGAGTCTCCTATGTTGTCACTTTCATTTACTAAGTGGGAATTTTTCATTATAGAACTTGGCTTGAATATTCCAATGATGGGCTTCCTCAAAATGCCCTAGGTCTTCATGATCAAGCGAGTTGGATGCACACCCACTTAGTTCTTTTTGTTGAGCTTTCATATATTTATAGCTCTAGTGCATCCGTTCCATGGCAATCCCTACTCACTCACATTGATATCTATTGATGGGCATCTCCATAGCCCGTTGATACGCCTAGTTGATGTGAGACTATCTTCTCCCTCTTTTTGTCCTCACAACCACCATCTTTTACCACCTTAGTGCTATGTCCATGGCTTACGCTCATGTATTGCGTAAGAGTTGAAAAAAGCTGAAGCGCATTAAAAAGTATGAAACAATTGCTCGGCTCGTCCTCGGGGTTTTGTCGGATTTCGGGTTCCGGCAGACCCTTGAGGTTCGAACACTGGGGTGCACGCGGAGATCACACCCCCAGCCTACTCATGTCTCACCGCCTCGCTAGGATCTAAACTACACGAAGAACAACCCAAAGGACACAAGATTTATACTGGTTCAGGCCACCATTGTGGTGTAATACCCTACTCCAGTGTGTGGTGTGGTGGATTGCCTCTGGGGATGATGAACAATACAAGGTAAGAACAACCTCGCGAGGGTCTGTTCCTATGGTGGTGGTGGTGTCCACGGTTCTTCTCTCTGGTTGGTCTCCAGATCGGATGCCGATGGATCAGGTGTCTCTACCCTGGGGGTGGCTAGTCCTATTTATAGGCGAAGGCCCTGGGCCTCTTCCCAAATATTGAGCGGGAAGTGCGCCAACAATTGGCCATTTTGAAGGGGAACATCTAGTACACTTATCCTGACTAAAGTTGGTCCTCGCCTGCCAAAGACCCTGACGATGACGCCGGCTTGGGCTCCACGATGACCTCCGCTCTGCCGTCCTGCTGGTTTTGGTCTCGTTGCACCGAAATGGTTGCCTTTGCTTGATACCCTTGCCTGCGCTTGCCCCCTTTGCACCAAAGGGGAAACAAGGACTCTACGCAGGCCGGCGCCCGCCTGGCCTTGGTCGTCATGGCTTGCATCACAGGCACCTCGTGAGGTACCCCGCCTTGATCTCTTAGCCTCCTCGTGAGCCAGCCTGACGAGGCCGTGCCTGAGGAAGCCTCCTGCCGTCCTTCCCCGCGAGGCTTGGCCCCTCGCGAGGGTCTTGAGCATGTGTTGGTGAAAATGGGTCGTACTGGGCCACTCCTTGAGCCACGCCGCAGGCCGCAGGCAGGCAAGTCTGGGTACCCCCGTTCACAGAACGCTGACAGTAGCCCCCGGGCCCAAGGTGCGCTCGGACTTGGCTTAGCAGAGAAGCGAAGAGGCAAGTGTGAAGCGTCGCAGGCCCCAAGAGCCTAGGGCCTTGGGCACCGCGTGGCGGTTGATTTCACGTGAGCGTCCCTCTTCCCCCACGCCTCCTTATTTTGCGCCCAGCTAGGCGGACCCGTAGGTGCACACAATCTCCCCTCTTCTCGCTACTCGCGCGCCTCCTGCTCTTCCTTCTCTCAAGTTCCAACCTCCGCCTCCAATCCAATCTCGAATCCTCCCCCTTCCCGTCCCCATTGCCCCGGCGAAGAAGGGGAAGGGGAAAAAGTTGGTGCCTTCGTTCGGCCCGTCGCCGTCGACGGCTCCCGCTGTTGATAAGTCGATCATACTCAACCTGGAAGGCTTGGACAAGGTCAGTTCCGCCATTGCCCCCATCTTCGACGAGTGTGGGAGGACGACGGTCTGGCCCGCGCGTCTCACTTCTCCATTGATAGGATAGCCACCGAAGTTCAGTACTTCGCTGATGCCCTATGGGCGGGATTGGTTCCTGCCTTTTCCGATTTCTTCAATGTCGTTCTTTCCCACTACCAGATCAACATGATGCATTTAGGTCCTGAATCAATTGCTCTTCTTGCCGTTTTCGCTTTTGTTTGTGAGGCGATGATGGGCATCCCTCCTTAAGTTGCTTTGCTGCGCCATTTCTTCTATTTGTGCCTCAGTGACCCCTCCCAACGCTCGGGGTGCGTGAGCTTCTTTGCCGCGCGAGAGACAGAGGCCTCGGGAATTGACTTCAGACTCCCTCCTCCTACGACTGGGTTCCGAGAGCGGTGGCTGTACGTGGATGTAGGAGTACTCAACCCCCTGCTCTCGGAGCCCACCTTGCCTGCCGTTCCCAATTCGGGCTGGGGCCAGGAGACACTCATGAGCCCCCGGCTCGTCTTCGTCTGGCGTTGCTTCGCGTACTTGAGGGCGCTTGGTGTGACGGCGCCCAAGGTGGTGAAGGAGTTCCTTCTACGCTGCATTGCCCCTCTCCAGCGCCATTCCCGCCGGATGTGGTCTTTCGGGGGGCGTGAAGACCGCATGAGGCTCCAAGAGGAAGATCTGACGCCTGAAGTGCTGAGGAAGGTTCTCATGATCCTAACTGGCGACCCTTCTCCCGGCAGCATCCAGCATGGTGGCGCCTTGTTGTACCTCTGCTCGAGCAGGGGTGACTTCGCGAAGCAGATGCCCAGCTTCGACGAATGGGGGCTGCGCCCCGCAGGCCTCAGGGGGCCTTGCGAGAACCCAGTCGTGGCGGTCGCCCTTCCGGTTGCCCACGACGGTCCCTCCTCGAGTGGTGGAGCAGGGAGGCAGAGGCTGCCGGGGGCTGAGGCGGCCACTATCGGGACACCGCCGCCAAGTGGGGCTCCTGAGGCGGTAGCTCCTGAGGTCCATCCCGCGGTGATAGAGGGGGCTGAGTCGCAGCCCGCAGTCCCAATGGCAGAGGCCTCTGATGCCCCAGCCACCCTCCATGGTGTGGCGCCTAGCAGCGGGCGCTAGGGCGATGCCCCCGACGTTGATCTTATCCGCGCTTCTTCCTCGCCACGGGTTGACCCTTGCACCGAGCTCCTGGGCCACTTCCGAGTGGACTTCGAGGCTCTCCGAAAGAGGAGGGAGGCCTTGGGTGATGATTACCCTTGCCGCCTATTGAAGCGCAGGAAGTACTTTGCCACCGATGAGTAAGCCTTTCCCTTTCTCTGTCCCTTACTTTCCCGCTGCTTCAACTGATTATCGCCCTGCAGGGCCCTTCCTGCCGAGTTTGTGGAGATGGATGAGGAGCCATCCCTCCTAGACCCGCCCTCTCCACCTTCCCCAAGCGCCCCGGGCTCCAGCATTGCCCTTGTGGTGAGGCCGGTCGGAGAGGCGGGCCATCCTGTGATGCGTCCCGATTCTGCGTATCCTGCGACCATCCTTCGCGGGCCCTCCCAGGGCATAGCCTTCCAGCCCTGGGTTCTTGGACTGGTTGTGGACGGCGTCGGGCGGAGGCCAGCCCTACGGTCTTCCGTGGAGGGAGAACTGGTTCCGGACCAGGCTTCTGGCGAGGCGCATCCGGTCATCGCAAGGGCGCCAGCCCCCAGCCCCCCTTTCCGGAGGGGGCGTGCTGGTCCGTGGCCCTCCCCGCACGCCCGAGGAGGAAGGCGATGCAGAAGACGTGCTCGAGCGCGCTCGGGAGCGCCGCACCCTCCGCCAAGGATTCCTCCGGAGGGCGGCGGACGCGGTGAGCCAGCTTGGTGTAGAGCTCGCCGATGAGGATGCAAGTCTTGAGGCCGAGGGCCTGCGCCTAGCTGAGGAAAGGCGCAAGCTGCAGGTGGCCGTTTCTCTTGCATGCCACCAGCGTGACCTCGACAATGAGAAGGCCTAGGTGTTGGTGGCAGCCTCTCGGGAGGCCTGCTCCCAGGCCGTCTCGGGGGGTCAGGAGGCTGACCGTCGGCGCAAGGTCGCAGATGAGCGGGCGTGGGGGGCTCCGGGCCTGGAGTAGCACCCTGGAGGAGCAGGTGGAGTTGCGTGAGGCGGACCTTGCATCGATGGAGGGGGCTTCAGCTGACCGGGCGGAGCTCAAGAGACGCGAGGAGGCGCTAATGATGGAGGCCACCGAACGCACCCTGGACCTCGAGTGGTTGGAGACAAGGGAGCGCATGGTGATGCGGGTGGAGGATGACGTTGCTGAGAGGGAAGCCCGAGCCACAAAAGAGGTTGATCGCCGGGTGGCGGCGGCCCGCTTGAACCTTGAGCGCGAGTTTGAGGAGAGGCTGAAGTTGATCAAGGTTGAGGCAGAGGGGAGGGCCGCCGCCCTGAAGGCCAAGCTGGATGAAGTGACGCGGCGCAGGGACGCTGCCTGAGCCGCTCTTGGCGCGGCACAGGCAGAACTGGCTTCCTCCCACGCCGAGGTGCTTCTTCTCTACCAAAGGGTGGACGTGGCCGAGGCTGTTGCGCGGCGGAACGAAGACGAGATACGCCAGCGGCAGACCTTGGAGCACGTGCACAACCCCATGCTCCGAGAGCTCCGGGAAAGAGCCAACATGACCTTGGGTATCATCTGCGAGGCAGCCGTTGGGGAACCTCGTGTGGTCAACTATGTTGGTAACCTTCAGTTCTTCACCGACGTGGTGACGCAGCTGGAGGCTCGGGCGGGCAGAGCTGACAGGTTGGTGGAGGAGAGGAGTCGTGCCCTACTTGGGTGTTCTTTTTCTCGCGTCTTCAGTCATCTCCAGAACATGGATCACCATTTTGACTTTGACGCCGCCATAGCACCGGTACCCCTGGAGATCCGGGGCGATCTGGCGTGTTGGGTGGAAGACAACATGGACGTCCTTGTCAGGGCTTTCACCTCTGATGACGACGTCGTGGTCGCTGATGAGGGCGGAGTGGTGAACGGCCCAGGTGCTGTCTGCAGCGGCGCAGAAGGTGATGGCGAGGCCACTAATGCCAGTGGCGACTCCGGAGGTGTCCCTGAGGACGCATTGGGGGATTTATCCGATTGACTGTGTGCTGTTCTTGCTTTTATCCTGCGCAGAGAGAGTTCGGGCTTGGCCCAGAGGTTTGTAAGAGCATTTTGGGAGGGGGAGCCCCTCATGTAAAAACTTGCAGTTAGCGTATTCGTAGACATGATATCACCCGCGTGCCTGCGCCAGTCGACCGGTGTCGTGGCGAGTCGACTAGCCTATTACCTTTGACCCGTACGGGCCCCTAGCCTTCGGGGGGCCGTGGTGTCATGAATGTCTCCTGAACAAGCCTGTCGAACCTGCAAGGAGAACCTCCTGAGAGGGCGCGGCGACGATAGCCTGGGGTGCACGCATGCTGGGCCTAACCCGGCTCACGAGGGGCTCACGAGGGGACGTGGCTGAGGCCGGACGGACGCAAAGCGGTGACTAGAACGCGCGAGATTGCTCGAACGAGACTAAACACCCCTTCCCCGAACACACGCAAGTCTCAAGCTCAAATCCAACTTAAATCCGAACATGGAAAAGCAACAACCAAGGGGAAGAGCAAGGAAAGCAGAAAAAGCCTCGTCCGACACCTAGTCTAGTCTTCGACGTCTTCTCACTAGCGCGGAGCTAAGTGCTCCCACTGGGCGTGGGCGGGAGCCCCCGAGGCCCGAGGGCGGCTCTCCAGCGACTCTGGGGCGTGTACAGCCCCACTCATTATTATGTGAGAGTGTCACAGGGTGGCGAGCTTCACAGGCACTGGGCCTTCTTCACAGGCACTGGCCTTGCTTCATATCGCCAGATGAGGGCCCCGCCTTGCGCCACACTCTAGTGCCATCGACGATGGCCGGAGACCGAGGACACCGCTGATGGGGTAGAGCGGTTGCCAGCGGTTCCCCCGACGACCACGTGTCCTCTGCTGGGGGTAGGCCCTGAGGCACCTCCCCGACAGAGGGCCTACCTCCTGAGGACGCCTTGCTCTGAACGCCGCGGTGGTGATGCCGGATCCCGGCCCCTCTCCTGCAGCCCCCGGCTCCCTCCTCCTGAGGGGTAGGAAGCTGCTGGATTGGGGCAGCAATCTGCCGCGACGACCTGTACCTCCTGCGAACCACGGTTAGAGTATGCTTGCTCCTGAGGAATTAGCGGTACCTGATAATCGCTGCCTCCAGCGCGGTCGACTGGGCTTTCCCGGGGCTCCTAAAAGAGCTCAGCTTCGGGTGTCTCTTCCCCCCAGCTTGGGCCGAGGAACAAGGCGTGATCTTCCTCCTGCGCGTGCCCTTGATCCATCATGTGGGGCACGTACTCCTCCGGGGCCGCCACCCCGAACGCTTCACTGTAGTGCCCCGTGTGCCACGCAGCCCTGCTTGAGGCGCCCACCTAGGGGTGGTGGCGCGACGGCGCGTTGGGACCGTGGGCTGTGGTGACCCTCCTTCGCTAGCCGGGGGCTGAGGCAGCACCGTCGGTGACCAGGCACTGATGGCCAGGGTGGTGTTGGAGTGGCCCTGGAACCCGCTCGGGGCTGTGCGGGCACGCGTGGGGCCTCTGTGCGATCCGCCTTGGGCCTGAGGGGGCAGCTGGGTGCAGAAGGGGTGAGCCCCTGAGGCGGCGGAGCCCAGAAGTTCTGCCACCTGCTCCAGTAGCACGTCGCGGCCGCCCTCTTGCAACCTGCATTGCAGCAGCTCTCGCGCCATCGTGAGCACAACCCTTGAGTTCGCCTGCTCTCGCCATGAGTATGGCGTCGCAGCCGCGACGTGGCTCGAAGCCCTGGCTGCCGACGGTACCTGCCGCGGCATGAGAGCTGGTGCCACTTGACCACGTCGCCCACGGCCCGCAGCACCCTGCGGACCACGGGCTGCCTGGGGCGCAGGGTTGAGGTCGCCCTGGGCTGGCGGCTCTGAGGGGGCGGGCCATGCCGCCCAGGGATCGGGGTTGCCCGTTGGGTCGCCAGACATGTTGATGATGGTGCGACGGGCGGCGGAACACGAGGCGACGCAAGGCGGATTCCGGTGCACCCCTACCTGGCGCACCAAATGTCGGATTTCGGGTTCCGGCAGACCCTTTAGGTTCGAACACTGGGGTGCACGAGGAGATCACACCCCCAGCCTACTCATGTCTCACCGCCTCGCTAGGATCTAAACTACACGAAGAACAACACAAAGGACACAAGATTTATACTGGTTCAGGCCACCATTGTGGTGTAATACCGTACTCCAGTGTGTGGTGTGGTGGATTGCCTCTGGGGCTGATGAACAATACAAGGGAAGAACAGCCTCACGAGGGTCTGTTCCTATGGTGGTGGTGTTGTCCACGGTTCTTCTCTCTGGTTGGTCTCCAGATCGGATGCTGATGGATCAGGTGTCTCTACCCTGGGGGTGGCTAGTCCTATTTATAGGCAAAGGGCCTCTTCCCAAATATTAAGCGGGAAGGGCGCCAACAATTGGCCATTTTGAAGGGGAACATCTAGTACACTTATCCTGACTAAAGTTGGTCCTCGCCTGCTAAAGACCCTGATGATGACGCTGGCTTGGGCTCCACGATGACCTCCGCTCTACCGTCCTGCTGGTCTTGGTCTCGTTGCACCGAAATGGTTGCCTTTGCTTGATACCCTTGCCTGCGCTTGCCCCCTTTGCACCAAAGGGGAAACAAGGAATCTGCGCAGGCTGGCGCCCACCTGGCCTTGGTCGTCATGGCTTGCGTCACGGGCACCTCATGAGGTACACCGCCTTGATCTCTCCGCCTCCTTGCGAGCCGGCCTGACGAGGCCGTGCCTGAGGAAGCCTCCTGTCATCCTTCCCCGCGAGGCTTGGCCCCTCGCGAGGGTCTTGAGCATGTGTTGGTGAAAATGGGCCATACTGGGCCACTCCTTGAGCCACGCCGCAGGCCGCAGGCAGGCAAGTCTGGGTACCCCCGTTCCCAGAACACCGAAAGGGTTGTGCCTGATGGGAGTATTTAGTGTAATGAAAATGAAGCATGGTCTAACTATATGATTTTGTAGGGATAAGCTTTCTTTGGCTATGCTATTTTGATAGGACATGATTATTTGTTAGTATGCTTTGAAGCATTATTATTTTTATGTTTTATAAGCTTTTATCTTGAATCATTTGGATCTGAACATTCATGCCACAATAAAGAAAATTATGCTAGGTAGCATTCCACATCAAAAATTCTATTTTTATCATTTACCTACTCGAGGACGAGCAGTAATTAAGCTTGGGGATTCTTCATAGGTCTCTAACATATGTATAATTTTTAATTGTTCCATGATATTATATTACCCCTTTTGGATGTTTATGGGCTTTATTTTACACATTTATATCATTTTTGGGACTAACCTACTAACCGGAGGCCCAGCCGGTATTGTTTTTTTTCCTATTTCAGTGTTTCGAAGAAAAGGAATATCAAACGGAGTCCAAATGCAATGAAACCTTCGGGAGTGTGATTTTTGGAACGAACGTGATCCGGAGAACTTGGAGTGCAAGTCAAGCAACAAACGAGGCGGCCATGAGATAGGAGGGCGCGCCCACCCCTCCTGGGTGCGCCCCTATCTCCTGGGCCCCTCGAGCGGCCACCGACGTACTTCTTCCTCCTATATAAGCCTACGTACCCCGAAAACATCCATGGAGCCACCGAAACACAATTTCCACCATCGTAACCTTCTGTATCCATGAGATCCCATCTTGGAGCCTTCGCCGGCGCTTCGCCGGAGGGGGAATCGAACATGGAGGGCTTATACATCAACACCATAGCCCCTCCGATGAGTTGTGAGTAGTTTACCACAGACCTTTGGGTCCATAATTATTAGCTAGATGGCTTCTTGTCTCTTTTTGGATCTCAATACAATGTTCTCCCCCTCTCTTGTGGAGACCTATTCGATGTAAACTCTTTTTGCGATGTGTTTGTCAAGATCTAATGAATTGTGTGTTTATGATCAAGTTTATCTATGAGAAATATTTGAATCTCCTCTGAATTCTTTTATGTATGATTGAGTTATCTTTGCAAGTCTCTTCGAATTATCAGTTTGGTTTGGCCTACTAGATTGATCTTTCTTGCCATGGTAGAAGTGCTTAGCTTTGGGTTACTTCTTGCGGTGTCCTTACCCAGTGACAGAAAGGGTTGCAAGGCGCGTATTGTATTGTTTCCCTTGAGGATAAAAAGATGGGGTTTATATCATATTGCATGAGACTATCCCTCTACATCATGTCATCTTGCTTAATGCGTTACTCTGTTCTTTATGAACTTAATACTCTAGATGCAGGCAGGAGTCGGTCGATGTGTGGAGTAATAGTAGTAGATGCAGGGAAGAGTCGGTCTACTTGTTGCAGACGTGATGCCTATATACATGATCATGCCTAGATAATCTCATAATTATTCGCTTTTCTATCAATTGCTCGACAGTAATTTGTTCACCGACCGTAATATTTATGCTATGTTGAGAGAAGCCTCTAGTGAAACCTATGGCCCCCGGGTCTATCTTTTATCATATTTCTTTCAATCTACTTTTATTTGCATCTTTACTTTTTGCGTCTATAATATAAAATACCAAAAATATATTTATCTTATCATACTATCTCTATTAGATCTCACTTTCGCAAGTGGCCATGAAGGGATTGACAACCCCTTTATTGCGTTGGTTGCGAGTTCTTTGTTTGTTTGTGTAGGTGCGTGGGACTTTTGAGGAGCCTCCTACTGGATTGATACCTTGGTTCTCAAAAACTGACGGAAATACTTATGCTACTATTGTTGCATCACCCTATCCGCTTCAAGGAAAACCAATGCAAGCTCAAGACGTAGCAGGGGCGAATCATTTTTTTTCCTAGACGCACTTCGTGGCATGCGAAGATGTAGCTGGCGGGTCCCAGCAGTCAGGGGGCGAATCATTTTTTTTCCTGTAATATGGACACACTTCCTTCCGTGCGAAGATGTAGTTGGTAGGTCCCAACAGTCAGGGGGAAAACATTTTTTCGCGAAATATGGTGTCTCGACTGGTGGGTCCAGGCAGTTAGGTGGAGGAATAATTATTTTGCACATAATAAGGAGGCACTTCCTTGTGGCCCCCGTGGACCCAGCTGTCAGCCTCTCCACGTACAGTACTCTTACGATGGAAGTCGTTCCTTGACCACGTTGACCACGCCGCGCCGAGAGAACCAGGGCGGTGGACGACGACAAGGCCTAGGAAGGGGATGACGCAGAGCCGGGGAAGATGCGGAAGTGGAAGCCCGCGCCGAGAGGAGTATGAGGGTTCATTGGTTTGGCTACGGTGTGAGGCTGCCGTCGCCGCAGGGCCTGGCTAGTGGTGGGAATAGTAGGGGGCGGTGAGGCCTCCGTGGCAGCACAGCCGACCACGGGAGGCAGGAGCATGCGGCAAGACCGGCGCTACTTTGGGCGGCTGGATCAAGAAGACCAGAGGTTGAAGAAGCACTATGGTCGTTGGATGGACATCGTACGGTCACTGGAGCTTGAATCATTCATATTGACTAAGTTGACAAAACCCCCCGTCTCTGTCAACTTAGTAGGCCCACAAGTCAGCCTCCCACCAAGGAGGGTCCCAGCTAGCAGGAGGAGTATTCATTTTTTCGTGCGTAATAAGGAGGCACTTCCGGTGGGTCCGAGCTGACGGAGGGGGGAACGTTTTTTCACGAAATACGGTGGCCCATCCGGTGGGTCCCAGCAGTCAGGGGGGAAACATTTTTTTCATGAAATACGGTGGCCTGTCTGGTGGGTCCCTGCTATCAGGTGGAGGAATAATTATTTTGCGCGTAATAAGGAGGCACTTCCTTGCGGTTGCCGTGGACCCAGCTGTCAGCCTCTCCACGTACAATACCCTTCTGATGGAAGTCGGTCGTTGACTACATTGACCACACCGCACCGAGAGCACCATAGTGGTGGACGACGGTGAGGCCTAGGAAGGGGACGACACGGAGCCGGGGAAGACGCGGCAGTGGATGCCCACGTGGAGAGGAATACTCGTCAACTTAGTAGGCCCACAGGTGTGTGGCAGAGAACTTATAGCCCATTTCCGATTTGTAAGAATCTACATCCCATTTTTGAATTCTAGTATAATTTACTACAGCCCATTTACAGTTTTTTAAAAGTAATGCCCATTTTCTAGCTAGGCAACGATTAATAATTTCAACCAACCGTTCAAGACAGAATTCAATAAAATCTCCCACATTTTGATGGGACCCGAAATATTTTTATCCCGAAATTTGTAGTGAGATTAAATATAAATTTGTATTACGTAAAAGTCCAACGAGAAACATTACGCGTGCAACAATTAAAAATTAAGATTTTCAAAATCCATAAATAATATTTTAGAAACTAATTTCGTGTTTGGTGCATTTTTTATAGTTACTGCCCAGTTTTTATAATTACATCCCATTTATCATTTTTAAAGCCCATTTTCCTGTTAAGCCTAATGCATCCCTCCTACGAAAGATTTGCAGCCCAGTGGGGCGGAGAATAACAAGTTGGCCTTAGATGGGTATTTCTCAAAAATATATAGCTGGGCTAGCCATTTTCATCTAGAAAAAAATTAATATCTGGGCTGGATATCTGGGCTGGGCTAGACGGGCCATAGCCCGCCCAGTTAATACCCTGCTCTCCTCTGAACAACAACGAAAACATCGCCAAGAAAATCTCTGCAGTGCTCACGCCTCAAAAACACAAATACTGCTCGAGCTGCTTGGTCCCAGCTGTTGGCCGCACCTTGTGCAATTCTCTCATTTATATTGACTACATAGGTTGACAATGGTGTGGGACTGTGATGCCAGGAAACCAGGAGGAAGCCAAAAAATATAGTTGTACATAATAAGGAGGCACTTGCATACGTACGGCTATGGCCCTTGTGGGTCCCTACTGTCATCCAGTTAAAATAAAGTCATCTCCTGAATCCCCATGTTCGTTGACCATGTTAACAAAGCTCGACGCCACGACGAGCGCAACAACTTGAAGGACGATGGAGAGGGACTCGCGGGCCCTACAGATGGTCTGATACGGCACCCGCTGCTCATTCAGGAAGCCAGGATCATCGGACACCTATGAGCACCTTCGAGAGACTGAGACGGCATGAAATGGTAAGGCCGCGCTTGGGAGCTCTGGTTTTTATTTCACACCTGTATTAACATACAAGTGTAATTTACTCATCATGGGAAACAACGCATAAAATACAGGCGTAATGTAACCCGGGGCCCGAGGTCTGTAAGTAAAACCGGCGGGTTATGCGTGTAATTTGAGAGACCAGTGTATATTTTACTAGTCGAAATCGACCAACCAAGCGCTTCGCCCGAGACCATCTGCTTTTATTTATAAGTGTTAGTTTTACAAGCGGTTTTGGTTGGAAAACGGCGATCCAATCGCGGCCTAAGATGATGAGTTTGTCGGAAGATCATATGGTTTCACGTCAAACCTACCCGACTTGTCGTATAGTCTATGAATGAATTATAAGATGATGAACTTCTTAAGCATGGAAACAACAGAAGAGGATGCTCTTCTTAACAAGCAAACCACTGGCATTAGATCGACATGCAAAACAATACTAAGCATTATTCTCGTGATGCCGCATGCCACAACATTCCAAGCACAACTTTGCAATCAAACAAGGCCTGGCATTACATAGACAGTATTCAGAACAAACTCTTAGCACAGGAATATCTTTGCACAGTAACTATTTACTTCTAAACTTAACACAGGAATAGGAAAAAAAATGATCAATGCTGCTCACAGCAAAGGGCGTCTACTCAAAAATATCAAATGCATGTCTTCTAGCTAACATCAATGAGCAAATTTTGACAAGGTTTTCCAATTCCAATATATTAAACTAACATCTTCTTGCTAACATCAATGATTAAACTTTGACAAGCTTTACCCATTCAAAATATGTAATGCCTATGATCGTGGAGTCCTGTCGTGGCTTCTTGTACTTGTTTGGGCACTTTTTGCCCAGTGCACTCCATGTGTTGTAGTGTTGCCTATGCTCTCTACAGACTAGTCATGTCACCAGCATCTACTAACACTTTGTAAAGCTTCTCGGTCATTCCCTCTGTAATTTAGCGCAAACGGTGACTGCTTCTTTCTGCAAAGTGGAACGACCAACTGGACCCAGTAAGGCAGTAGTTTGCCTTGGACACATTGGCTCCTTTTGTGCAGTTCAACTAAAATCAAAGTTGGAATAAAACCGAGCTTTAATTTTGATATCCCTGTAAGCAACAATAGGTATAAGGGAAACAATTGCTGAGAAATAATGGTTGATGACTTGTACTCACAGAAGAAAAGCATCTACTGATCTACCTTATCTTAATGGGAAACAAAGCAGGAGATTAGCAATTCTCCATCAGTGTAATTCATTCATATTGACTGCAACATTATCTTAACAATTCCTTGTTTCAACATGTATAAAGAACAACAAAGCAGAAAAGTACCATTCCTAAAACAATGTGACTAATTCATTTTAATAGAGACATTATCTTAACAATACCTTGGTTAAACATGTAGAAAGAACTACAAAGCAGGATAGTACCATTCCTAAAACAATGCGACTGATTCGTTTTAACAGAGGCAAAGAAGGAATCAATTATTGGCTTATAAAGGAGGATGAAACATGCGGCCACAAAAATGGTAATCCCGCCAATCCCTAACAAGTGTTGCAGTTTTGAACTAAGATTCAGTAGTTAATTAATTCTTAGAGTGGCATTGCTTAATTTTACCAGCGGCATTAGATTAACAAAAAGCATAAATAGTTCCAGGGGAGAGTGGGCGCAACAACAGCATGTGCTTCCATCTACTTATAAAGGGGGTGATGCAGAGTTTTGTTGTAACAAAGAAACAAGCATCATGTCTGGGTTGGAACAATTTTTGCTCACTTAATGGTAAAAGACAACAGTTCAATAGCTCCAATTCAACATTTATCCAAAACAGTACCAGTACAAGTAGCACAACATCTCAAAGCACACTGCACCATCATGTAGATGAAAGTCGGTGCTGACCTTTCTTGACATAGATTTGAAACAACTCGGGAGGAGGATTTGAATGAAATCCCAACACATATATGAAAATCCGATCTCCTTTTGTGCAGTTCCACCAAAATTAAGCAAAGTTGCCAGTGTGACATTCAGGTTGAACTGCAGAAAACACTCTTAAAACATAAGTGTTTCGCATAGCGAAGCAAAATGTCGCAATAGCAACAAGTTGAATAGATATCCCTGTTTAAATAGAGGCAAAAAAGGAATCAATTGCTGGCTAATAAAAGAGGATGAAACATGCGGCCACAAAAAGAGTAATCCCGCCAATCCCTAACAAGTGTTGCAGTTTTGAAATAACATTCAGTAGTTAATTCTGAGAGTGGCATTGCTTAATTTTACTAGTAGCATTAGATTAACGAAAAGCATAAACAGTCCCAAGGGAGAGTGGGCGCAACAATAATATGTGCTTCCATCTACGTATAAAGGGGGTGATGCAGTGTTTGTTGTAACAAAGCAATAAGCATCATGTCTGGGTTAGTCCCATTTTTGTTAACTACTTAATGGGAAAAGACATCAATACAATAGCTTCATTTCAACATTTAGTAAAAACAGTACCAATACAAGTAGCACAACATCTCAAAGCACAATGCACAATCATGTGGATGTAGGCATGTACTGACCTTTCATGAGAAGACCAACATAATATACGAATCTACCAACAATTTTTGCTCACTTAATGGTAAAAGACAACAATTCAATAGCTTCAATTCAACATTTATCCTAAACAGTACCAAAACAAGTAGCGCAACACCTCAAAGCACACTGCACCATCATGTGGATGAGACCAAGATTTTAAACAACTCCCCACCAAGACTGGAAACAAATCTTGATCTCCTTTTGTGCAGTTCCACCAAAATTAAGCAAGGTGACCGGTGTCATTCAAGTTGAACTGCACAAAACACTCTTCAAACATGAGTGTTTCGCATAGAGAAGAAAAATGTCACAATAGCAACAAGTTGAAGAGATACCCCTGTTTTAACAGAGGCAAAAAAGGAAACAATTACTTGCTGATAAAGGAGGATGAAACAAACGGCGACAAAATGAAGCATCTAACTTATCTTGATGGAAACAAAGTAGGATAGTAGCATTTCTAAAATGGTTGCATTGATTCATATTAATAGAGACATTCTCTTAGAACAACATTCGTTAAAAAATGTAATTTACTTTTAACAGTGGCATTGCTTCAATTTTCTAGCGGCATTCTTAGATTAACAACAGCAAAATAGTTGTATGGGACATGGGACATGGGCCATGCCAGCACCATGTGCGTCCACACGTATAAATGGGTGATGCAGAGTATGTAGCCAAGCAGCATATATGCGTTGGTCCCATATTTGTTCTCTTCAACCTTTTTCCTATGTGAGGGCACCAAATCTAGTCCTGCACAAACTACCCCCCAGTTTTGGTTACCCCATTTTTTCCTTTTTGACCAACAAAGCAGCTGGATAGCCAGTCTATACTACTTTCCCTCCCTCCTTTCCTCATTGAACCACGTACTAGATTCATGCTCCAGCCCACCGCACCCTTCTTTCCTCTTTGAACAAAGACCTAGATTCAACTATAGATCGAAAAAGATCCACATGCACCTAGAGCAATGAAGGTTTCAAAGAAACTTATACCTTAGGGTCATTGAGATGTGATAAGGCGTGCGGCGGGAGGCCGGATCTGCCCACACTATGTATGGCCGCGAGGAAGAAGGGGTCGGTGGCCCTCCCGCACAGGCGCTGGGTGAAAGAGAACAGCGCAACCGGCAGTGGATTGTCTCCCTCGCTGAAGGCGATAGAGTGAATGTTGCACCTCCTCCCCTTCCCAGTGTGAAGGGATCCAGATGCCTCCTTCACCAGCTATGAGGGGGGAGAGAGAGACAAGAGGCCAACGCAGTCTTGTTTAGATCTGGTGAAGAGGGTGAGAGACTGTGAATATAGCAAACCCTAGTAAATGAACACTGAGCCTCCAGCGTGTATATATATATGTAGTGTGGCGAGAGTGTGGAGAGTGCAAACCCTAGCGAACAAGCGCTAAGGCTCCACCTTATATATATATTGTAGTACGGACTGAGCTCCGGTGCCTTAACTGCACCTGCTTTTGGCTGTATGACAAGTGGGCCAGCCACATTTTGGGCCCACCTATCATAAACCCAAAGGCAGGTGCACAAAAGTCAATGAAGCTGCATCCATATAGTACTCGTGTATACGACTAATATATAGTGGAGTGGTTTTCTTATTCTCTTCATAACAATCGTTTTAAATTGTGTAAGTACGAATAAAACTCTTTATTTAACGTACCAGTGAAGAAAACTACTACGGAGTACTTTCGATGAACTAACGATCCGCGCATCCTGGTTGCACTTCGTGTCCTTCATGTGTGGTACACTACCCTCCCTTAAGTGAATAACCACACATGCGCCAAATTATCAGAAACGTGTGAGAGTGTGTACAAATAAAGAATTTTAATTTGAATTATCGGAAAGGTTTGAGAGTATGTCAGTTTGCCTTCTCTAATAATTATGGTCAAACTTTACAAAGTTTGACTTCAGTCAAATCTAATATGCAGAGTAAATAAAAATGGAGGGCTACTATGTCCATCCGGGTTTTTAGTCCACACCATTTTTTAATCAAAGTTAATAGTTGGACAAATAAAATTACAGGGGAGCTGGAGACAAAGTTGTGATAAGGCTTATAAATCAATCCAAAACTTATGCTCTTAGTACCAACGTCGATCCTTCTTCGAGGAAACATTTGGTTCATAGCCAATTGTCTGATAAAATTGCACCAACGTGAAAGACGGCTGCGTCTCTAACGCAACCAAGGTGAACTGACGAAGGATATCATCTTTGTGGGTAACATGCAAAGAGCACTAATGGAAGACAGCTTGTTTTTCATTGAAAATCGATCTGCTTCACCAGCCGACGCAACCATGAGGGGCAACCATGAGCATCAATATGTCATTATGGTGATGCATCATCCATTTGGCATCAAGTTTGGGTGAGGCACCTATGAAGTTCGACAAATCCTCACTATGGTCTGTTTCTTCTCGGTAATCAAGCTCGAGGAAGGAAGAACCACGTGGTAGAGGACGGTGAGGCAGAACAACAATGGCCATCCAATTTTGTGTAGTTCCACTAAAATTGAGGAAGACATGCCCGGGTATGGAGATACGCATCGCTATTTCCAAAAATATAAAAAAGGGATATAGTGTTGTTACTTTGTTTTATAAGATTAACAACGACATCTCACCTATCAATAAGAATTAATGAAAAGTACACCAACTAAACCAGGATACCCGAGAAAAAAAGCATTTCTTCATTTAACCAGTGATAGTATTAGATTGGCAGCAGCAATAGGAGCATATGGACAATGACCGCACAACCACCATGTACTTTTTGTCAAAACAACATGTATTCCTCCACTGAGGCATAAATCATGACAACTTTTCGAGTTGCATTTCCTCTATAATAGTAGGTGATGTTGGACCAGCCGACGAACCCTAGCTACTATACATGGGGAGCTGGGGAGCATAGAAGAAAACCCGCATGCAGCGACCTCGCGAGCTGGACCAGTACAAGAAGTTATACCTCATGTGGGCGAGATGTCGCTTAGGTGGGCGGGCGGGATCTGCCCACACGACGGCAATGAACAAGGGCGCAGAGGACCTTCGTCCGCGCCAGCACCAGCTCCGAGAGGACGGTGCACATCGGCTTCCTCCATCGTCGACGGTGACAACATCAACGCTGCACCTCCTCACCTCCCGCAGCGGACGGGATTCAGCCAGATCTGTGACCACCGGTGAGGAGAGAGATAGAGTGGACACTGTCATCTTGTTTTGATATGGAGAGGGTGAGAGAGCGAGACACGAGAAACTCTCTCAAACAAGAGGCTATGATGGAGTAAAAAAATCTCTCCATAGCAGTGGTTTCAAATAGAATACGCGCATTCCCGGAAAAAAGAAACGAAAACTCGCGGACAATTTTTTAACATACCAAGGAAGATAACTCGATCAAAAACACGCCCTTGCTTCCAGGTCGTGAGAGTCGTCGCGCACACACACATAGACATAGACATGCATATCCGTGTTTACGTAAAATTCCATTTCCACCTCCATCTCCAATCATATTTGTCCAACTGGCACATTATTTACATTGCTAATTATATACACAACAATATTAGCGTACAACATCTCTTGTTTGCGGGCGTCCGGACCCGCGCGTGCTTCCCGCGTGAAACGGTCAGTGCCGCATTCATGCCCGGCCAGACGGACGCGACCTCTCACTTGCGCCGACATTGAAGCAGCGCACCGGCTAAGAGAGCGTAGCCCGGGCCGCTTCCTGGTGCACGAGACTGCTCCACGTTCAAAGGTCGCAATAGCCGGCCACATGATGCATGTAAAAAGTTCTTGGGAGTCCGTGCTACAGCAAGCTGTCCTCCCCCAACTCGTCAATCTCTTCCAGTAGTGCTAGTACTCCATGGCGCGATCCATCGACAAGCAGGCGGGAAAGTTATTGTATACTCGGTTTGTGTTGAGTGGCATGCCAAGCGACCGTGTGGGGTCGAGCCGTGGAGGAGGGTGAGACACGAACGTGACAGACGTGATTTAAACGTTTGTTTTGCTCGATGGCGCGATCCAACGAAACGAAACGTTGGTTTCTCTCCGTTTTTATTTTTTCTCTGGAAAAACGGAAACTTTCCACTCCATTTTCATTCCTACTCCAAGGTTACCCCGTTACAACATTCCATCAAATACAAAGGAAAACTAACACGCATGCTGATGCATCTCAATGATTCACATATCATAGCCAATATTTACTTCACTACGACTTAAACCCTAAACCCTAAACAAGATTTAATTTCTTGGCTAGGTAGAACCTGTCGAAGGAAAGACGGCTGGCACCCTCGGATCATACGATGCTTTTGTGTAGTTCCACTAATATCCCTGATGGCAAAGATATTGAAGAAGTGTTATTAGAATAATAGTACTGGCACTAGTTCATGAGACATAATTAAACTCATCACAAGTACGTAGAAGCTAGTAGAAGTAGAGAAAGATCGAGATGGAGATGGGGCTACGTGGGGAGCTGCGGCAGTGGAGCAAGACGGCTCCAAAAGGAAGATGTACTACCTGGGACGTCGGGCTGTAGCTAGAAGGGAGGTTGGGACGCGGCATCGGCCCATACCGTGGTGACACCCAATTGGGACGCACCGACTGTGGGTTTTCTCCCTTGCCAATGTCGACCGTGTCTACGCAGAGCATTGTTCCCTTCACCCAGCTGCGGGATCAGGCCGGATATGTGACCAGCGGTGTGGCCACCGTCGTTCTATGCTTGTGAAGAGAGCAACCCAAGCAAGCAAGCTTGTATATTAGGCTCCTGCTAGTGTATATATAGTGGTTTTCTTTTTCTCTCCATATCAAACATTTTATGTTGCATACGTGTCATTGAAGATTGAAATGATGGTTGCTTCTTCCGACTAACTTACTATGTGATTTGACTGCTCCTTAGTGGCCCCTACACGTACTCCCCCTACGTGTAGGCAACAGTCACACATACACATGGACGCAAAAACACGTGTGACGCCCTTAATGCATGCATGTCCGACCACACGAAGGAGCACACACGGTCACACTCAAGTGCTCGACCTACACGTGCATGCACACACATACTTTGCCAGGGTGAGCTAGTGACCGTATAAACACCGGAAAATGTATATATTGAGTGCAATGAGCATATTATGAAGTCCACTGACCGTATTTTTACAAATAAACAGTGACAGACCGTGTATTTATCTTGTTTGAAATTAAGCCATATTAATCGGAGAGGAGGCAGTATGGACTAGCATTACTTTGTTGTGTCCTGTCAACTTGCCGAACGAGGAGAAGCTTGCAAGATGGGAGAAGCTTGTGCGTGGTGGCTCGCAGGACAAGGAGAAACTTTTGACTAATGCAAGCTCTCCCTCGCTCAGGAGGTGGACGTGCAACAGTTAATTCGGTGTCAGATTGCCAGAAGCATACACTATACTAGTACTATTATTGTTTGACTTCTCGAAGAGGCGAGCAGCCAAGTGCAAAGTTTACTAGTACTAGTACTACTACTATAGTCTATAGCCAACCAGATAGGGGAGCGTCTGAACTCTTATTATATTTTTAAAATGTGATAAAGCAACCTTCAACACATTTGGTTCTCCTCGAGGGTTCTCGCATGTGATAATGGAAGTTGATTGCATGGAACACTCGCCACAACTCTCGCTTAATTCTGGCTCATATCCTGTTACAAATAGGAGCGCTTGGTAATATTTCCTATTTTTTTGTTATTCAGCATGTAAACAGGTCAGCAAACCTTGCGGTGCATCTTTGTGCGAACCGTGCTTGCTACACTTTGAATGTGGCCGAGAGCTGGCTTGATGAAACACCTCGCTTCCTAGTTCTTTTTTTGCCGGGTATCTCGCTTCCTAGTGACCAGTGTCTTGGCTGATCATCCTAAGAATGCTTATATATGAATAAAGCCCTCTCAATTACCCGCAAAAAAGATTAAGCCATATTAACCGGAAAGGAAGGAGTATGGACTAGCACTACTTTTTGGTGTGTCCCGTCAACTCGCAGAACTAGGAAAAGCTTGCAGGGCAAGGTGAAGCTTTCTTACGCCTTTTGACTACCTACCCTCGCCTAGGCGGTGGACATGCATCAGTCCATTTGGTGTCATATTGTCAGAGGCATACACTGTAGTACCCAACATGTGGAGTACCATTATTGCTCGACTTCACGAAGAGGCGAAGAGCCAAGCGCAAGGTTTAGTAGTATGACTAGTACTACTACTAACCGCATGGTGGAGCGTCTATACTATTTTTTTTAAGCTCTGATAAAGTACACGTTTATTCCGGAGAAGGGCAGAAAACGGCAGCCCAACCTGTAATGATGATATCGATCAACCAAGCTCGAATATATCTTTGCCTCCGTGCGAGCCCGTCTGTGTGTTCTCGCTCCTCGTCTCTCTCAAGGAACGACGGGTTGGCCATTTTGCCGTCAATTGAGATCGGTTTGCCCACACTTCGTTCCCACATGTCAGTGATATGCCAAGAGGAGGTGCGTTGACCGACTGGCCATATGCGCACTTGGTTTTGCACCTTCATACTACTCCTCCCTCCATCACAGTTTACAGGGCGCGCTTCATTATGATGCATTTCTCTCAATGCATTTCCACCACCAGAGAGACTTTAGACGCGTTCGCTTTAATGCTCAATTAATGAGGGCGTGGTAACCGCAATCATGTCCACAATTTTCTCTCGATGTACTACTACGGAGTGGAGTAAGTGCATGCATGTGTGTACCCGGGGTGGAAGCACTGCATGCATATGTATACGCATTATTTCCTCTAGTAATAGACGTCGTGCTATAACTACCATGCTACTTTTCAGGCCGATCGCTAGTCGCCTTGGTCCCAGAGATTTTTTATTTTTTTGAAGCGCGCTCTATAAACAGTGATGGATGGAGTAGTATGAGCGGATTCAAAGAAGAGCATATTTATGGTTGCTTCTTCCGAGCAACTTACAATGGGAAAGGTGGGGCTTATGATTTGACTGCTCATTACTCACAATTAATGCGGCGCAACGACCGGTCTGAGTCTCCCATGCGGTTGTGCACTACCCCCTCGGTTCTTAAATATACTCCAGAGTATTTGCCTTTCTTGAGATTTCAGTGAGTGACTACTCAAATATTTGTCTTTTTAGAGATTCAAATGGACTACTACATACATATATATATAGACATATTTTAGAGTGTAGATTCACTCATTTTGCTCTATATGTAGTCACTTGTTGAAATCTCTAGAAAGACAAATATTTAGGAACGGAGGGAGTACACATATGAAGCAAAATGAGTGAATTTACACACTCAAAAATATGCCTATTTGAAATTTCTAAAAAGACAAATATTTAGGAACGAAGAAGCTTAATTTTATGCATGACACATGGACCCGGATGCTGAAGAGGCTTCTGGCAATGCTATCAAGCTTCCAGCATTTGTTTACATAATTGATGTACTATACAAATAATTTTCCAGTGACATGAAATTGTACAATGGTGTGAGCTTTCAGCTTTTGTTTCGTGTGTCTTGCCATCGATGCTCTTTCAGAAACAATAAAAAACTAACTTCCTTGCTAATGCATCTCAATTATTAGCAGATCAGAGCTAATATTTACATCACAACTGAAGAAAAAGTTGTGAGAAGGTGTTAAATTAAAATTGATCCATGCTTTCATTGGCAGCAACGTCCCCCCAGCTTTGTCTAAATCAACAAGGCATGTTGGGAAAAAAGTAGCTATCTTGAGCATGCAACATTCCGATCATTTTGTGCAGTTCCACTAAAATAGAGCTGAGTGTCCCTGTTTCAAAGATATTAAGTGTGATTACGATAATAGAGGACTACTGATGAAATAATAAACACACAAAAAGAAGCCAGTCATATTTGCAGTCTCTCTTAAGACTAACTAGTTGGAGAAGATTAGGCTCGGAGTTGGATGGGGAGGATAGAGATAAACCAATCTCCCTTTGTGCAGTCGCACTGAAATGTAGAGATGTTGCCCGTGTGACATTTTAGAACAACTGCACAAAACACTCTTAAGAAAAAAGTGATTTGTGAAGTTCACCAAAAGGTCACAATAGCAACGAGGTGAAATGGATAGCCCTGTTTGCAAAAAAGAGGTAGAAAGGAAACAATTACTGGCCAATAACAATTGATGACACATGCGGCGACAAAAAAAAGCATATTCCTTGTCCTAAGGGAAGATAACAACTCGGTTGTGTTTTTCTAAAACGGTGTGAGGACGAGATTGCAATATGGAAAGTACGCCAGATAAGCTATGTTTTGGGCAAAGAACTATGGAAGATCCACATGCAGCGATGTGGGAAGAAGAGCAGTGGAGCAAGGCCGGAGGGGATACCTAGAGGTCGTCGAGATGTAACTAGGTGAGCGGCGGCGGGCGGAATCTGCCCATAGTGTGCCAGCGAGCAGGTGGCGCAGGCCCTACCGCGTCGGAGCTTGGTTAGAGAGAACGACGTGTACCAAAGATCGGTACGTGCTGCCTCGGCGCCGTCGAACGGAGAAATGATGCACTTCCTCCCTTTTGGCTGACGGGATGCGGCCGGATCAGTGACCAACAGTGAGAGAGAGAGAGAGGCCACCGCAGCCTTGTGTGAGATACTCTGAAGAGACACAAACCAGGCAGGCAGGCTCCATTGTATATAGTGGAGCGGACTACCTTTTTCTCCATTAAAATCGTTTTATATTCTGTGTACGTGCCATTGAGCGATATACCGTTGTTTAAAAATAACGCAGCAAGTCGAACTTTGTTTCGTGCACGCGTGGTACATGACCTCCATAGGTAAACAACCACTACACGCGTTCAAATTAGCACGTGGATTACCATTTCGTATAGAAATGAGTTCCACCGTGTACCCGCGCGGGTGTGGCTGGGCACGATGCGTGAGTACGTGCACGGTGCACCTATTCTATTCTTGTATACATACACCACCTACGTGGGCTTGTGTGAGAGAGGTACAAACATAGAGAGATATAGTGTGTGGGTTCGTGAGAGTTTTTGGGGGGGGGTCAATCGAAAAATGTAACATATGCAATGTGTGTGAAATATAGTCCCGCATATATCATATATATAGAGGGGGTGATCCACGAGAAGAGAGTGGAGGTATCATCAGCTTGAGGTGTCCATGGAATCGAAGAGAGGGATGATGTGTGTGTGTGTGCGCGTGCAATCGATTAAGAGTGCCATCGAATTTGTGTGTGCCCACGTTAAAGATGTAGTAAAATCACTCACAACACTCAATCTTTTCTTATGATACTGATACGATGCAAATGGTGACACCCCCGGATAATGTGTATCTGCATTTGTGTCTGTCTTCCCTTAGATGTGAGGAATCGAATCTCTATTGAAATCTGGAATCACAAGGTATCCTTTCTTTAAAAACACATGAACGGGCGCCCTGAATGAATAAGAAATCGCTGCTATAACAGAGAGTTGCCCCAGATCATACAATATGGTTCTCTACTTTCGGCTGGCTGGCTGGCTGGCCTACTGGAACATGAGAGGGAACATGTGCAGTTTGTCTTTGTGGCATGGATACCTACCTACAGCGCTCAACTATCAGTGTTTGGTGGTGGGGGTGGGGGTTGGGGGAGTTGTAATTAACTATAGAGGTACAATCTGTGGAGGAGGAGAGAGGCCTCCTCATGTATTAAGGGAGATCGATCTACCTCATGTATTAAGGGAGATCGATTAGCATCCATGCATAAGTGTAGGAGAGGAATAAGGTTAGGAGAGATACAGAGCTACAGTGTTGGAGGGATGGTAGTGGAGTTGCTTCTAACAAATGGTGGGGTAGGCTTGCTAGACAAATGGAGGGCACGCCTGCAATATCAATAAAAGAGGGGATGGATGCCTGTCTGTGCACGTGCTTGTGAGAGACGGGTCAGGAGGCATGCACGAATGATGAGGGGGGACGATATGGTTGTGGTAAGCAGACGTAACTACATAGGAAGATCAATCGTCCTTTGTCAGAGAAAGGAGATACATAACTTGTGAGGTACATCTATCGATGGGGGGGGATAGTGAAAGTCGACCTAGGTATATGTTGGGAGATCGATCGGTATACATGCATGTGTGTGTTAGAAGCAAATGAGGCACAGGGAGAAGGATAGAGAGAGAGAGGGACTCATCTAGGAGGTGGTGCAAGAGGCATACTATATCAAGGGGGAAGGAGTGTGCGAGTACGAGATCGATGAAAAGAGTTGTGGGAGTGAGGCATGGACGGTGATAAGAGAATATGGGAAGCTTGTGTTTGTGCTAGGCACACCTGGCTGGAGAGGCATATCGATCGATGTGTGCCGTAAAGAAGGAGCTGGGGGGCCTACACACACCATGTGTGAACGACCTAAAGTGAAAAGACGAATTTGCGTGATGGAGCTAGAGAATGATGAGGGAGGGTGAGAGGGATGCGGGCGTGTGCATGCACGAGATAAGTTAGCGCTAGCTAGAAAGATAAGAGGATTGTGTGGGTGTAAAAGAGGAATAGAGATCATACTTCATTATAAAAAGTGATTTCAGATATTTGAAGAATTTATCATAGTGTTTTAAACCGACGCATGTGTGAATATATATAACGTGATACACATGGTGTGGTTATGAACATGTTATACTACATATAATATATGTTATCTCTACTTTTATAAAAAACGGAGTTGTTGATGATGGTGTGCCTGCCATCCTGCAATATAGGTCGTCCGATTTATATCTGACGGATAGGAAGGATACTATGGCAATTTTGAAAAAAGATACCCACACCCCTCTCCATATTTGCAAATTAGGCCTCCCCTTGATCATCTTGATGTTCTGTGGAACACATGGGCATCTTGCTAGTACTACGTATAATACACAGAACATTGATTATAATTTGGGCTATTGTGTGGCTTTTGCAGCTCAGGTCTAAATACATGTCATAATGTAGGGGGCGGGGCACTATACTTTGTGTGATAAACACGGTGTACGTATGGAACATGGTTTAGATTATGAATATATAGTTATTTCATCAAATGTACTATTATTTGGAATCAACATCAAGTGTATTCAAAAAATAGAATTCGAGTTCATGTAGTACACATAGTTCATATCTATCTCTATAGTAATCATGTGGTGTGTTATTAAGGAAATACACGAATGATGGTTGAAGGTGGCAACAATCGTGATGGTAGATTCTTATTGAAATAGAGAAACGAATTCAAATTCAGTTCGAATTGCAGCGGTAGTATAGACATTTGGAATGCACTAAAATGTTGGTATGAGTAGGTTACATGCATTATACAGCAAGAGAAAAAATTTAATTGGACATAACATGGATTCATACTCCCTTCTTCCATCGATATAGGGCGTAATGAGTTTTTTAAGACCGCCTTTGACTATTGACAAGATTAATAGTACATGACATGCACAATGTGAAAATTATATCATTGAAAGAACCTTTCACAGACGAATTTAACGGTGTGCTTTGTGTAAGTTGCATGTCATCTATTATTGCTCTAGTATTTGGTCAAAGTTAGCATCGGAAAATGCATTAGGCCCTATATAGATGGAAGGAGGGAGTAGCTTTGAATAGCATTTGTATAGTAAAACGGGGCAAGACTCTCTCTTTGTCTGGTGTGAATAGTTTTATTTTTGTTTGTTTTCTTTTTGGTTGGGGGAAGTGTGAATTGATTTGGTACGTACAAGTACAATATTACTACACGTTACGCTTGTCCCTAAAATTCAACCCGCATCTTGTTATATCCCGAAAATTCAGATATCATGCTCCCAAAACTGGCGCCTTCACAACATGTGCCTTGCTATCCCGAAATTACAAGGCACGTGAAAACTCCCTCCAGCTGCCAAATCCCGACACGCGAAATCACCCTTCTAACCCTGAGACGAAAGGGCCGCTAGTTCAAATCGGTGGGGGGTACTTTTGTAACACACCCTACATTTTGGACAAGCGCGTCCCTAAGTCATGGTTCACCCCCTCCCATCTCCCCCTTTTTGCCATTTGAAATCTCAGGCCGCCATAACCTCTTCGCTCCAGCCGCAAAACTCCACCCTCCTCCGTTCGCCACCTCACCGCTCCTTAGCCGGAGCCTCTTCCGCGACGACGTCGTTCGCCGCAACAGCTCGACGTCCCTCGTCCACCTCCCCGGATGAGGATCCGTCATCCCGCCGGTTCAGCCGCCCCATCATCCACCTCCAAGGAGCTGCTCCGACAATCGCCTCATCTATCGCGGATGCTCCATGCCCACAGCGCCGCCTTAACCTACTTCACCGGAACCACAGCATCCTCATTGACTCCTCAAACAAAGCTGAGACCTACTCGGCACCACCAAAGAGGTTGTACACTCATCGCATCGCACCTTCTCCTTAACTCGACCTCCCGGCGCCAACGATGCTCCATCCCGCACCCCCATGGAGCGGCTACCTTGAAGCCGGCTCCATGGGCGACATCTCCACGGCGGCTCTCCCCCAGTGCGAGGCCCCTTTGGCGGCGGCGTCCATGCCATCCTAGAGGGCTGGCTGGGGCGGCGGCGGACCAGCGGTGGGGAGTTTTTTCGGGGCGGCGAGGCAGCACTGGGGCCAGCGGTTCGGCCAGTGGTAGCTGGCAGCTCAGGGGGGTGCAGGTTGAAGATGAACTGTAGGCCCTCCCTAAACTACATGTCAAGTGCCTCTCTGCTACCATTGCGTTCAGTTTTGACAGTAACATTCAGATTCCATAGTAAATTTCAGTTTCGATAGTTAAGTTTGGAGTCAACAGTTTTTACCTCATCTGTTGTAATCAGGTGGTTTTTGGTGATGTAAATTGTACATCTATTTTACATCATCTATTGGAGATGCTATTAGAATGCCACTTGAGATTGATGATGTCTGTCTTGTGCTGCTTCAGCCTTGATGTCTTACGGCTCACCGGGGCTACTCAAATGACAAAACGATCCATCACAATAGAGCAGTGTCGTGGACGCCGTCTACAGATTCCTCAGATCTTCCTCCACACCTCCGACAGCCACCTCTGCCTCAACTGCTTCAGCGACCAACTCAATGATGCTGAGGTGGACATGGCTACAGTTAAGAGGTTGTACACTTGTTTCATCACTTATTACTATACATTCATATCAATCCATTAAGCCTATTTTGGTTCAACGAAAAAACATAGCAATAGAGAATTTTCCAATGGCACTCTACTTTTAAATTATTCACACATTTTATTGAAAGGAATGAAGCAAAACATCCACCTGGACCTACTTTTCAAAATCCGATGCATGAAAACAAGACCAAGTGCATTAGTGGCAGAATAACATTCTAACTGTACACGCTTTCATATGGTTTCACTTTATTTTGGCCATGTTTCTTTGCATTCCTCTGCTCTTCCAGTTCCTATAAACCAAACACCCAAGTCAACAGAAATTATGTGTTTACAAATGCTCTATTTACCATGTGCATACCTATCCTATTCTGGTGTTTTTCCTATCCATGCATTTTAAGAATTATGCAAGTCAAATGAGCCCTTACAGAATTACTTCAGTTGCAGGTAGGTGTCGAAGGGAACTTTGTGTGGTTTGTCCTGCTCCTGCCGCGATGTCGTCCACCTCACCTGAGCTGCTCCATCGACAGAAGCATCCACCAAACCAGACATCACGACTCATGACCGTCTTTCGCCGCCTCAGATCTCCTTCCCTGCTGCCGGCACCCACCGCAACGACATCACCATCATCGACTCAACAAATGAACCTGAGGAGTACACGGGTCCACAAGAGAGGTCGCACTCTTTTGTTTCTTCTTATGTTATGCATTGCTTAAAACTACCTGCTACTTTATCGTCCTGTTCACCTCTTGGACTCCAAGTCAGGTCCAAATTAATGTTCAAACTTGAGTTCTAAATTAGTTGTGGGGCACATCGAGGAAGCAATGAATAGTATTTCTGTCTAATATCTGGTTCACCTAGGGTATGCCTATGTTGTTCATCTTGGGTAGGAAACAAATAGTAAAGCAATCATCATCTGTCTTTTTATTAAATTAAAGAAATCATCAGCCTGCTATCTTTATTGTTGGATCCATCCACTGGTTATTACCATCACTCTAAATTTCTGCATGTTCTCCTTACATAATCTCACCATATTTTTTTCGTATGCATGTCAGATATTGTACACAGTCATGCTGAACATGTAGAGAAAAAGAGAAGAGTTTTGTGGGGCAGTACAATGTCATGCAGACATTGCTCCATGGTGGGTTCAATGGCAAACCCTCACCACCCCTCTCCAAATTGTAATCCAGAGGAAGATATCTGTTCTGAGGCGGATTCAGACGCCGCTGACCACTCCTATTTACCCCCCAAGGTGTTTGCTCTACCTTGGCATGATGATGTTAGTCATATCATGCATATGTTGCCTTCCAGTGCCTACTTTTGACATCATATATGTCATCTGCTTAGTTTAGACATGTTCTGTAATGCCACCTGTTTAGTTTCTATATCATATTTGGGAGTTATGCAGTCTCATGTCTTTTAGCCAGCCATAATATATGTGAAATGTGCAATGCCATCCTGTTTAACCAGGCATCATATATTTGAATGACATCTTGCCCATCTCTTCATTACATTTCCATTTGTTGACAATGTTTGTACATTAAACTACTCTTCCTGTGAATCAACCATTTGGGTGGGAGATGGAAAAATCTGGAGTGAAAACAAGGCCAACAGAGCAGACAGTGCTACCTGTCGAAGCAGATCTCTTGTTGGGTCCCGATAGCTCCTCAGAGATGGATTCAGAGACAGATAACCAGTCCTATTCCCCCACCGAGGTGTATGCTCAAACTTGGCATGGTTATACTGCTCATATCATGCATATGGTGTCTTGCATTGCATAGTTTAGACATCATATACACAATTTTCAACACCATATTCTTATTTCAGACATCATATCAAATACCCTCTATTTAGCATATAAATCACATATGTGAATTAAATGATGTGATCTTGATTACTTAGATAACATATAGGCGAATTATGTGATGCGATCCTGTTTAGTTATTCATCATATCTTTGAATTATGTTATAATATGCTATCCAGTTTAGATAGACATCATATATGTGAAATTATGTCATGCTATCCGTTTTATTTAAACAATATACATGTCAACTATTTCATGCCCTCTTTTTTCCACACTATCTATTGCATCTGTCTCTCATACAATGTATGTACATGCAACTATGTTTCCTGTTTATCAGCCATTTGAATTGGAGCAGGTGATGCCAGTATCTAGAGGACTAAAAACACGGTCTTCAAATAAAACAGTGCTACCTCTTGGTGGAGATAGCACCCCAGTTGTACATGCACAAGAACCAGCCCTACCACACATACCCCAAACCCTCGCGGGTTGTACCCCTACTGTGATGGACAGCGAACCAGCTTCACCCAATCTAACCACAACCCCAGTAGATAGTAACCCAGTTCCTGTTGACACAACACCATCTCCACCACAGAGCTCCCAAACAAGAGCAGTTAGTAAGGCAGCTCCAGTGCCCAAAGGGCCAGTACTACCACGGCGAACCCCAACTCCACCAGTTAGTACGCCTATTCCTATGGAGGAAGCACAACCAACTAGTCGTAGTTTAGCATCTATCGCATTTGATGTTGGTAAATCGTATGTGCATATCTTCCCATCTTGGAAATATTATACTGAAGATGAAGGAAAATGCCAGTTGCAGGTGTTTGTCCAGGAGTTATGTGTAAGTAATGTTATTCATGGCAATTACTTTGCTTTGTCCCATACATCCTACCTCCATGATGGTTATAATACAACAATTTTTCTCATTCTTCTCTATAGAGAAGGACCGATTTGGAAACTCAGGATGAGGTAACCTGTGCTAATACCTCTGCTATCTTCAAGAATGCTTGGTGGTAGTATCGTAATTACCTGAAGAAAACGTACTTCACCGACAAAGAAACTCATCAAATTAACTTACGTTCTCCTGAGACACATTTACTGGACGATGACTGGGAACGCCTTGTTCTGTACTGGTCCCGAACCAAGATGTGGTAAGGTCTATGAGCTCATTTTCTATTTTTAAGTACTATATTCTTGCGTCTTACTGTACTCTGTTCATGTAGAACAAGTGCCTAAACCTGAAGAACAACTGTTCTAATTTAACATTCCATTGCTATCATAGTTCAAAAAAGCGCTACTCATTAATTGTGCATTTTGCCACCGCCTTGCACTTTACTGACCAAAGCGCATGCTTATGCGTAGTTATGCACAGATTAAGCATAGTTATGCGCAATGCGATTTGCGAACGCCTAGAGCCTGTCTTGAAGACATTGAGACAACCCCAAAGTCCTGTCTTGGTTTAGTGTTTGAGTTACTGGCTAGTACCGCTTGCACAAGCTATTCAAACTCACTATCTGAATCAGTTCGGTTTCTTGAGTCTCAACTACAAGCTGAAAGACATCGATCAGCTATGCTGCGACAAGAAGTGGAAGGACTGCGGAAGTCCGTGGAGCATTCAGATGCATACTTTCTGGTGCAACAGCAAGCGTTGTAGGATTTTAGCGCCAAACAAGACAAAGCTAATAAGCTTGCTAAGCTTATTGCCAGCATGGTGGATACCCAGGATAACGTTTCTTGAGCTCTTCTGAAGTTGTTTCAGTTATGCTCTTGTTTTGCTGCCACATTTATTTGCATTGGTGGCCAATTTTGACGGCTAGTGTAAGTAATATACTGCTTTGTTCCCTATATTTGCACTGGTGGTGGACTTTGATGCCCAGTGGATGTAATATGTGTAATAGCAGTAATAGGCTAGCGTTAATTGCTTGCTTATTTATTTCCTTATTGCCTTGTTTAGTTGTTTGCTTGTAGTCACTTCAGTTCTTTTTCTGTGTTTTTCTAGTGGTCACAATAGCCTATTTTTGGTAACTAGGACAAAATAATCATGGCAACACATGGACTGTTGTAACCATGAGTCTCTGATACGTCTCCAATGTATCTATAACTTTTGATTGTTCCATGCTATTATATTACCCCTTTTGGATGTTTATGGGCTTTATTTTACACATTTATATCATTTTTGGGACTAACCTACTAATCGGAGGCCCAACCCGTATTGCTGTTTTTTTACCTATTTCAGTATTTCGAAGAAAAGGATTATCAAACGGAGGCCAAATGGAATGAAACCTTCGTGAGCGTGATTTTTGGAACGAACATGATCCAGAGGACTTGGAGTGCAAGTCAAGAAGCAGCCGAGGCTCCCACGAGATAGGAGGGCCCCCTGTAGGGTGTGCCCCCTGTCTTGTGGGCCCCTCGGGCGTCCACCGACATACTTCTTCCTCCTATATAAGCCTACGTACCCAGAAAACATCCAGGGGCAGGACGAAACACAATTTCCACCACCGTAACCTTCTGTATCCACGAGATCCCATCTTGGAGCCTTCGCCGGCACTCTGCCGGAGGGAGAATCGACCACGGAGGGCTTCTACATCAACATCCTTGCCTCTCCGATGAGTTGTGAGTAGTTTACCATAGACCTATGGGTCCATAGTTATTAGCTAGATGGCTTCTTCTCTCTTTTTGGATCTCAATACAATGTTCTCCCCCTCTCTTGTGGAGATCTATTCGATGTAATCTCTTTTTGTGGTGTGTTTGTCGACATCTGATGAATTGTGGGTTTATGATCAGATTTATCTATGAATAATAATTGAATCTTCTCTGAATTCTTTTATGTATGATTGAGTTATCTTTGCAAGTCTCTTCGAATTATCAGTTTGGTTTGGCCTACTAGATTGATCTTTCTTGCCATGGGAGAAGTGCTTAGCTTTGGGTTCCATCTTGCGGTGTTCTTACCCAGTGACAGAAAGGGTTGCAAGACACGTATTGTATTGTTTCCATCGAGGATAACAAGATGGGGTTTATATCATATTGCTTGAGTTTATCCCTCTACATCATGTCATATTGCTTAATGCGTTACTCTATTCTTATGAACTTAATACTCTAGATGCATGCTGGATAGCGGTCGATGTGTGGAGTAATAGTAGTAGATGCAGGCAGGAGTCGGTCTACTTGTTATGGATGTGATGCCTATATACATGATCATGCCTAGATAACATCATAATTATTCGCTTTTCTATCAATTGCTCGACAGTAATTTGTTCACCCACCGTAATACTTATGCTCTTGAGAGAAGCCTCTAGTGAAACCTATGGCCCACGGGTCTATCTCTTATCATATTTGCTTTCAATCTACTTTTATTTGCATCTTTATTTTCTTCATCTGTATTACAAAATACCAAAAATATATTTATCTTATCATACTATCTCTATCAGATCTCACTTTTGCAAGTGGCCGTGAAGGGCTTGACAACCTCTTTATCGCGTTGGTTGCGAGTTCTTAGTTTGCTTGTGTAGGCGCGTGGGACTTGTTGAGGAGCCTCCTACTGGATTGATACCTTGGTTCTCAAAAACTAAGGGAAATACTTATGCTACTATTGGTGCATCACCCTCTCCTCTTCGAGGAAAACCAACGCAAGCTCAAGACGTAGCAAGAAGGATTTCTGGTGCCGTTGCCGGGGAGGTCTTCGCTCAAGTCAAGACATACCAAGTACCAATCACAAACTAATCTCCCTCGCATTTACATTATTTGCCATTTGCCTCTCGTTTTCCTCTCCCCCACTTCACCCTTGCAGTATTATTCGCCCTCTCTTTCCCAATCTCCTCTCTTTTTCGCTCGCCCGTTTTCTGTTTGCTTGTGTGTTGGATTACTTGTTGCCATGGCACAAGATAATACCAAATTGTGTGATTTCTCGAACACCAATAATAATGATTTCCTTAGTACTCCAACTGCTCCTCTTAATGATGTTGAGTCTTGTGAAATCAATGCTGCTTTGCTGAATCTTGTTATGAAAGAACAATTCGCCGGCCTTCCTAGTGAAGATGCCGCCACTCATCTAAACAACTTTCTTGATTTGTGTGATATGCAAAAGAAGAAAGATACGGATAACAATATTCTCAAATTGAAGTTATTTCCATTTTCACTTAGAGATCATGCTAAATTTTGGTTTTCATATTTGCCTAAAAATAGTATTGATTCTTGGAACAAGTGCAAAGATGCTTTTATCTCTAAGTATTTTCCTCACGCTAAGATCATCATCACTCTTAGGAACGATATTATGAATTTTAAGCAACTTGATCATGAGCATGTTGCCCAATCTTGGGAAAGAATGAAATTGATGCTTCACAATTTCCCTACTCATGGTTTGAATTTATGGATGATTATACAAAATTTTTATGCCGGTTTGAAGTTTGCTTCTAGAAATCTCTTAGATTCGGCCGCGGGAGGCACAGTTATGGAAATCACGTTGGGAGATGCTACAAAACTTCTTGATAATATTATGGCTAATTATTCTCAATGGCACACCGAAAGATCTTCTAGTAAAAAAGTGCATGCTATAGAAGAAATCAATGTTTTGAGTGGAAAGATGGATGAACTTATGAAATTGTTTGATACTAAAAACACTCCTTTTGATCCCAATGATATGCCTTTGTCTTCCTTGATTGAGAATAATAATGAATCTAAGGATGTAAATTTTGTTGGTAGGAATAATTTTGGAAACAATGCTTATAGAGGAAACTTTAATGCTAGACTGTTCCCTAGTAATTCCTCTAATAATTATGGAAATTCCTACAATAATTCTTATGGTAATTTCAATAAGTTGCCCTCTGATTTTGAGAATAGTGTGCAAGAATTTATGATTTCTCAAAAGAATTTTAATGCTTTGCTTGAAGAAAAATTGCTCAAAGTTGATGATTTGGATAGGAACGTTGATAGATTTTGCTTGATGTTGATTCTCTTAAAATTAGATCTTCTCCTCCTAAGCATGATATCAATGAGTCTCTCAAAGCAATGAGAATTTCCATTGATGAGTGTAAGGAAAGAACTGCTGGATTGCGTGCTAAAAAAGATATCTTTATAAAAGCGTGTTCTTCTAGTTTCTATGAAAATAATGATGAGGATCTTAAAGTTATTGATGCGTCTCCTATTAGATATATGTTTTGCAATATGAATTTTGATGGGACTGATGATGAATCAACTTTGCCTAGAGGGCGTCCCAAGAATTCGGAGTTTTTAGATCTTGATGCTAATTTTGGTAAAAGTAAGATTGGAGAAGTCACAACTTTAAAAAGCATTGAACCCAGTATCTTGGATTTCAAGGAATTTGATTATGATAATTTTTCTTTATAAGGTTGTATTTCCTTGTTGCAATCCGTTGTTAATTCTCCACATGCTTATAGTCAAAACAAAGCTTTTACCAAACATATTGTTGATGCCTTGATGCAATCTTATGATGAAAAACTTAATTTGGAAGTTTCTATACCTAGAAAACTTAATGATGAGTGGGAACCTACTATAAAAATTAAGATTAAAGATTATTAGTGTTTTGCTTTGTGTGATTTGAGTGCTAGTGTTTCCACGATTCCGAAAACTTTATGTGATATTCTAGGTTTCCATGATCTTGATGATTGCTTGTTAAATTTGAACCTTGCAGATTCCACCATTAAAAAGCCAATGGGAAGGATCAATGATGTTCTTATTGTTGCAAATAGAAATTTGTTGCCCGTTGAGTTTATCGTTCTTGATATAGATTGCAATCTTTCTTGCCCTATTATTCTTGGTAGACCATTCCTTAGAACGATTGGCGTGATTATTGATATGAAGGAAGGGAATATTAGATTCCAATTTCCATTAAAGAAAGGTATGGAGCACTTTCCAAGAAAGAAAGTCAAATTACCTTATGAATCCATCATGCGGGCTACTTATGAATCAAGTGCCAAAGATGGCACTACTTAGATCTATCTTCGCTTTTATGCCTAGCTAGGGGCGTTAAACGATAGCGCTAGTTGGGAGGCAACCCAATTTTCTTTGTGTTTTTTGTTTTTGTTCCTGTTTAGTGTTAAATTTTGTTTCTACATTCTGTTTAGATGTGTTTTTAGCTTTTAATTAGTGTTTGTGCCAAGTAGAACCTATAGGATAAACTATGATGATAGTTGATTTGATTCTGCTGAAAAACAGAAACTTTGCGCTCATGAGAAAAAATTCAATAAATCACAGAAACGTGCTTTTGCATTGATTCTTTTTGCTTATGATCAAAAGATAAATGTTTCCAGTACGTCCTATTTTGGTAGAATTTTTAGTGTTCCAGAACTTTGCGTTAGTTACAGATTGCTACAAACTGTTTTGTTTTTGATAGATTCTGTTTTTCGTGTGTTGTTTGCTTATTTTGATGCATCTATGGCTAGTAAAATAGTTTATAAACCATAGAGAAGTTGTAATACAGTAGGTTTAACACCAAAATAAATAAAGAATGAGTTCATTACAGTATCTTATGTAGTGATTTTGTTTTCTTTCACTAACGGGGCTTATAAGATTTCCTGTTGAGTTTTGTGTTGTGAAGTTTTCAAGTTTTGGGTAAAGTTTTTATGGTCTATGGAATAAGGAGTGGCAAGAGCCTAAGCTTGGGGATTCCTAAGGCACCCCAAGATATTCAAGGATAGACAAAAGCCTAATCTTGGGGATGCCCCGGGAAGGCATCGCCTCTTTCGTCTTTGTTCATTGGTTACTTTAATTGGAGCTATATTTTTATTCGCCACATGATATTTGTTTTGCTTGGAGCGTCGTGTATTATATTGGTCTTTTCTTTTTAGTTTACCACAATCATCCTTGCTGTACACACATTGTAGGAGAAGCCTATTTGATTAGAATTTTTAGAATACTCTATGTGCTTCACTTATATCTTTTGAGCTTTATAGTTTTTGCTCTAGTGCTTCACTTATATCTTTTAGAGCACGGTGGTGTCTTAATTTTGGAGAAATTTCTAGTCTCTCATGCTTCACTTATATTATTTTGTGAGTCTTTTAGAACAGCATGGTATTTGCTTGGGTTACAAATTTGGTCCTAGAATGATGAGCATCCAAGTTGGGTATAATAAAAACTATCATAGAAATTGAATTGGATGCTATGATCAATTTGTTGCTTGATAATTGTTTTGAGATATAAAGGTAGTAATGTTAGGGTCATGCTAGTTGATAATTATGAAATTGAGAAATAATTTTGTTGAAGTTGGCAAGTCCCGTAGCATGCACGTATGGTAAAAGTTGTGTGACAAATTTGTTGTACGAGGTGCTCTTTTGATTGTCTTCCTTATGAGTGGCAGTCGGGGACGAGCGATGGAATTTTCTCCTACCAATCTATCCCTCTTGGGGCATGCGTAGTAGTACTTTGGTTCGAGGGCGAAGTAGATTTTTGCAATAAGTATATGAGTTCTTTATGACTAATGTGAGTCCATGGATATACGCACACTCATCCTTCCAGTTTGCCAGCTTTTCTTATTACCGTGCAACTCTCGCCGGTATTGAACCCATTATTTACCTTCCTCAAAACAGCCACCATACCTACTGCCACGCCCAATAAGTGACCCTATCCAAAAGGAACTCGAAGGTCCCACCAAGGATAGACCCGCATATTGAAACGCTTTTGCAAGGTGGATATCATTACATCAACATTACATAATAGATGGGGATACATATAAGAGGCATAGAATGCCACACGAATACAACATCACAATACATAAGATCACCATCCGATTACGGATGAAACACAAAAAAAACTCAAATGACATCCACCCTGCTAGCCCAGGCTGCCAACCTGGAACCTATCCCCTGATCATAGAAGTAGCAGAAGAAGAACTCCAAGACAAGCAAACATCGCTCTCGCGTCAAGATCATCGCATAACCTGCACCTGCAACTGTTGTTGTAGTTGATCCTTGCATGCTATGAACTTGTTCTTGCCTTGGTTTGTTTCATAAACATGTCTTCTTGCTGATGCTATGCTTATCTTGTCATGCAATGACTTGTGGTGAGTGAATCGAGATTGTTAAGTAGTGTACTTGTTGTTACTGTTTTGCTAGGCTGAATCTGTTATTTCGTGATGCTATGTAAACCTGCTGCTACAAATCATTCTATGCATAATCTGGAGATGTTCACTAAGGGTGTTCTGTTCTACATGTTATGCTCTATCCATCCATGCCCCTGGTTGCAATTATAGCCTGCTGTAGCTTGTTGTAATATTGCTCCAAAGTTGCTAAATAATGTTGCTGTCAGTCTGTTAACATTAAGTTCAGTTGTTGCCAGGATTGTTGTTAGTGATCCATGCACCCTATGAACTTGCTATTTCCATGCTTAGCTTTATAAACATGCCTTCTTACTGTTGGTTGCCTTGCCATGCCATTTATTGCTCTTTGGTGAGTGGTACAAGCTCACCAACATGCCTACTTATCGTTGTTCCTCCCATGTATGAATCTGTCATATAACTTGCCATGCTTACATGGGTGCCATCATACCTTCTGATCCCTTTTGGCTCATGGTCAGTAAGGGACTTTTGTTCTATGCAATTAGTAGATTCATGCCATGCCTTTGTTTTCCATGATAAGATCCTGTAACATGTTGTTTGATAGCTCTAAACATAGCAACCTGATGTTATTTCTGCAAAGTCTGAAACTGTTACTATATGCAATCTTGCCATGTGTGTTTGAGCATGTTCTAGTGATTTCTGGAGATAGCCCAATGTTCATGTATCGTTATGCTTTACCTGTACATCATGCCCATGCCTTTTGTTTCTTGTTGAGGTCCTGTAGCATGTTGTTTTCATGCTTGCAATACCTAGTTGCTGTTTTGGACAGCTTGCCCTTTAGACTTGTATAGTGTGTGTGTTGAACCGTTGCTCCGTTTTGAGTGTGCTCTATATGAAACTTGCTTAGAATTGCATGTAGTTTCATATTATCATGTTGCATCCTTGTTTTGAGGTGTTTGCTTGATGTTTGGGTGCATTTTGCATCAATGCCATGTTTGATTTGTTTTGCTCATATCTTCTAGGCCGTAGCTCCGAGTTAAATGAACTTTATATGTAACTTGACTAGAATCTCGTGTAGATCCTCCTGGTGCATCTTAACTTGCTGTTTAACAACTTGATCATAAGGTTTATTCAGATCTGGACCAATTTCGAAACTTGCATATGAGGACTTACCGAAATATTTATATGTTGTTCCCGGCCTCATTTAAACTTGCTTTGATATGTTGTTCTTGTTTGCATCATCTCTTGCCATGGGTAGCTTCATGTAGCCTTGTCATGCATCATGCTTGGTTGTGCATCATGCCTTGTTCATGTGTGTTGTGTTTACCATGTTGTGTGCTTTTTCTCGATAGTTCCTGTTTCGTTGCGATCGTGAGGACGCGTTCGTCTACGCTTGGTTCGGCTTCATCCGTTCGTCTTCTTCATGGACTCGTTCTTATTCCTAGCGGGATTTCAGGCAAGATGACCGCTACCCTGGATCTCACTACTATCATTGCTATGCTAGTTGTTTTGTTCTATCGCTATGCTGCGTTACCTATCTTTTGCTCCTCAAGCCTCCCAAATTGCCATGAACCTCTAACCTTTGACACCCTTTCTAGCAAACCGTTGCTTGCCTATGTTACCGCTTTGCTCAGCCCTCTTATAGCGTTGCTAGTTGCAGGTGAAGTTGAAGATTGCCCCATGGTGGACAGGATTTTGTTGGGATATCACAATATCTCTTATTTAATTAATGCATCTATATATTTGGTAAAGGGTGGAAGGCTCGGCCTTATGCCTGGTGTTTTGTTCCACTCTTGCCGCCCTAGTTTTCGTCATACCGGTGTTATGTTCCCGGATTTTGCGTTCCTTACGCGGTTGGGTGATTTATGGGACCCCCTTGAGAGTTCGCTTTGAATAAAACTCCTCCAGCAAGGCCCAACCTTGGTTTTACCATTTGCCTCACCACCACCTATATTTCCCTTGGGAGTAATTAACCCAAGGGTCATCTTTATTTTAGCCCCCCCAGCCAGTGCTTGTCTAAGTGTTGGTCTGAACCGGGCAGACTGCGGGGCCACCTCGGGGCAACTCGAGGGCTGGTTTTACTCGTAGGCTGACCTATCCGGTGTTGCCCTGAGAACAAGATATGTGTAGCTCCTATCAGGATTGTCGGCGCATCGGGCGGCTTTGCAGGTCTTGTTTTACCATTGTCAAAATTTCTTGTAAATCGGGATTCCGAGTCTGATCGGGTCTTCCTAGGAGAAGGTATATCCTTCGTTAATCACGAGAGCTTATCATGGGCTAAGTTGGAACTCCCCTACAGGGTATAAACTTTCGAAATCCATGCCTGCGGTTATAGGCAGATGGGAATTTGTTAATGTCCGGTTGTAGATAACTTGACACCAGATCCGAATTAAAACGCATCAACCGCGTGTGTAGCCGTGATAGTCTCTTTTCGGCGGAGTCCGGGAAGTGAACACGATTTTTGGGTTATGTTTGACGTAAGTACGAGTTCAGGATCACTTCTTGATCATTGCTAGCTTCACGACCGTTCCGCTTGCTCTCTTCTCGCTCTTATTTGCGTATGTTAGCCACCATATCATGCTTAGTCGCTGCTGCAACCTCACCACTTTACCCCTTCCTTTCCCATTAAGCTTTGCTAGTGTTGATACCCATGGTAATGGGATTGCTGAGTCCTCGTGGCTCACAGATTACTACAACAATAGTTGCAGGTACAGGTTATGCGATGATAATGACGTGAGAGCGATGCTTGCACTGCGTTGAGTTCTTCTTCTGCTTCTTCTTCGATCAGGGGATAGGTTCCAGGTCGGCAGCCTGGGCTAGCAGGGTGGATGTTGTTTGAGTTTCTGTTTGTGTCTCATCCGTAGTCGGATGGTGTTCTTATGTAAGATGATGTTGTATTCGTGTGGCATTGAATGACTTATGTATGTATCCCCATCTATTATGTAATGTTGATGTAATGATATCCACCTTGCAAAAGCGTTTCAATATGCGGGTCTATCATTGGTGGGACCTTCGAGTTCCTTTTGGATAGGGTCGCATATTGGGCGTGACACCTACCTACTATGGCATTTCCATAGCCATTCCGAGATATTATTGCCATGCAACTTTCCATTGTTCAGTTTATTATGACAAGTTTCATCATTGTCATATTGCTCTTTGCACGATCATGTAGTTGACATCGTATTTGTGGCAAAGCCACCTTCATAATTTTCATACATGTCGCTCTTGATTTATTGCATATCCTGGTACACCGCCGGAGGCATTCACGTAGAGTCATATCTTGTTCTAGCTTTGAGTTGTAATTTCTTGAGTTGTAAATCCATAAAAGTGTGATGATCTTCATCATTAGAGCATTGTCATAGTGAGGAAATGATGATGAAGACTATGATTCTCCCACAAGTTGGGATGAGACTTCGGACTTTATAAAAATAAAAGAGGCCAAAGAAGCCCACCAAAAAGAACAAAAGAAAAAGAAGAAAAAAAGAAAAAGAAAAAAGAAAAAAAAAGAAGAGAAAAAGAAAAGAAAAAATATATAATGAGAGAAAAAGAGAGAAGGGACAATTGCTACTATCTCTTTTTCCACACTTGTGCTTCAAAATAGCACCATGATCTTCATGATAGAGAGTCTCATATGCTGTCACTTTAATATACTAGTGGGAATTTTCATTATAGAACTTGGCTTGTATATTCCAATGATGGGCTTCCTCAAAGTGCCCTAGGTCTTCGTGAGCAAGCAAGTTGGATGCACACCCACTTAGTTTCTTTTGTTGAGCTTTCATATATTTATAGCTCTAGTGCATCCGTTGCATGGCAATCCCTACTCACTCACATTGATATCTATTGATGGGCATCTCCATAGCCCGTTGATATGCCTAGTTGATGTGAGACTATCTTCTCCCACTTTTTGTCCTTACAACCACCACCATTTACCACCATAATGCTATGTCCATGGCTTGTGCTCATGTATTGCGTAAGAGTTGAAAAAGTTGAAGCGCGTTAAAAAGTATGAACCAATTGCTTAACTATATGATTTTGTAGGGATAAGCTTTCTTTGGCTATGCTATTTTGATAGGACATGATTATTTGTTAGTATGCTTTGAAGCATTATTATTTTTATGTTTTATAAGCTTTTATCTTGAATCATTTGGATCTGAACATTCATGCCACATTAAAGAAAATTACATTGAGAATTATGCTAGGTAGCATTCCACATCAAAAATTTCTTTTTTATCATTTACCTACTCGAGGACGAGCAGGAATTAAGCTTGGGGATGCTTGATACGTCTCCAACGTATCTATAATTTTTGATTGTTCCATGCTATTAAATTACCCCTTTTGGATGTTTATGGGCTTTATTTTACACATTTATATCATTTTTGGGACTAAGCTACTAACCGGAGGCCCAACCCGTATTGCTGTTTTTTGCCTATTTTAGTATTTCGAAGAAAAGAAATATCAAACAGAGTCCAAATGGAATGAAACCTTCGGGGGCATGATTTTTGGAACGAACGTGATCCAGAGGACCTGGAGTGCAAGTCAAGAAGCAGCCGAGGCTCCCACGAGATAGGAGGGTGCCCCCCCCCTCTATAGGTCGCGCCCACTGTCTCGTGGGCCCCTCGGGCGTCCACCGACGTACTTCTTAGTCCTATATAAGCCTACGTACCCCGAAAACATCCAGGGGCAGGACGAAACACAATTTCCACCACCGTAACCTTCTGTATCCGCGAGATCCCATCTTGGAGCCTTCGTCGGCACTCTGCCGGAGGGGGAATCGACCACAGAGGGCTTCTACATCAACATCCTTGCCTCTCCGATGAGTTGTGAGTAGTTTACCACAGACCTACGGGTCCATAGTTATTAGCTAGATGTCTTCTTCTCTCTTTTTGGATCTCAATACAATGTTCTCCCCTCTCTTGTGGATATCTATTCGATGTAATCTATTTTTGCGGTGTGTTTGTCGAGTCCGATGAATTGTTGGTTTATGATCAAATTTATCTATGAATAATAATTGAATCTTCTCTGAATTCTTTTTTGTATGATTGTGTTATCTTTGCAAGTCTCTTTGAATTATCAGTTTGGTTTGGCCTACTAGATTGATCTTTCTTGCCATGGGAGAAGTGCTTAGCTTTGGGTTCAATCCTGCGGTGTTCTTACCCAGTGACAGAAAGGGTTGCAAGACACGTATTGTATTGTTGCCATCGAGGATAACAAGATGGGGTTTATATCATATTGCTTGAGTTTATCCCTCCACATCATGTCATATTGCTTAATGCGTTACTCTATTCTTATGAACTTAATACTCTAGATGCATGCTGGATAGCGGTCGATGTGTGGAATAATAGTAGTAGATGCAGGCAGGAGTCGGTCTACTTGTTATGGATGTGATGCCTATATACATGATCATGCCTAGATAACATAATAATTATTCGCTTTTCTATCAATTGCTCGACAGTAATTTGTTCACCCACCGTAATACTTATGCTCTTGAGAGAAGCCTCTAGTGAAACCTATGGCCCCCGGGTCTATCTCTTATCATATTTGCTTTCAATCTACTTTTATTTGCATCTTTATTTTCTGCATCTATATTACAAAATACCAAAAATATATTTCTCTTATCATACTATCTCTATCAGATCTCACTTTTGTATGTGGTTGTGAAGGGATTGACAACCCCTTTATCGCTTTGGTTGCGAGTTCTCAATTTGTTTGTGTAGGCGCGTGGGACTTGTTGAGGAGCCTCCTACTGGATTGATACCTTGGTTCTCAAAAACTGAGGGAAATACTTAGCTACTATTGCTGCATCACCCTCTCCTCTTCGAGGAAAACCAACGCAAGCTTAAGACGTAGCAGTCTCCTGCGGGCCGTATGATCCATGGGCCTTCTACGGACCGTAGGATCCATTGGCCTTCTATACGGGCCGTAGGATCCATGGGCCTTCTACGGGCCGTAGGGTCCATGGGCCTTCTACGGGCTGTAAGATCCATGGGCCTTCTACCGGCCTTACGATCCACGAGCCTTATATGGGCCATATGATCCATGGGCCTTCTACGGGGCGTATCATCATTTCGCCAATCATGGGTCATAGTATTCGCGGACCATAACGGGTCGTTAATAGGCCGTATTTGATAACTCTATGAAAACAGCCCAACGGATTTTTTTGACATGAAAACGGCCCAACGTATTAAGGGTCCACAAACGGGCCGATTGTAACGACGGGCTGCATTTGGCCCACAAGCAGAAAATGATAGTTACAATCCGTAAGTAACCGAATGCTGCAAATGAGCCCAAGAATAAATGGGCCCTGAGAAGGCCGAAAGATAACTTGGGCTGGAAACGGCCCAATGGAATAATGGGCCATTAATCTACACTACTACTAAACAAGAGAACTTCACGAGGGCGGACAAAAACTCGGCCATCCGTGTGCGCCCCACGCTCGTGCCCTTCGCCCACCCATAGCCCCCGTACATCACGCTCGATCGGGTGAAACCCCCCCTCCTGTTCCTCTCTCCCATGGAGCGCCGCCGCCGCCCACCGTGTCCCCCATCTTACCTGCCACTCACACCTCACCTCGGTCGCCAGCGGCCTCCCACTCCACTACATCGCCTCGGAGCCCACTGCCCGAGGCCAAACGCGCGAAGAGTAGCCACACACACAAGCCATGGCTGGGACGCGCGAGGCTCCCACCGCTGCCATGCAGGTGAGCCGCCGTCGCAGATGCATGAGGAGTAGTCGCTCGTTCATGCGGGCACCCACGCGGTGTCGCCCCCACTTCGGCCCTGATTCGCCGCAGCCTTGCCGACCGGGTGCTCGGCCTACTGGGCCTGGATCCGGGCGACGGCAGAGGCGGCGCCGGCCTCCGTGCCTCCACATGAGGAGGAGGTAGAAGGCCTGGCGCGCTACATCCCCATCAAGGCCCTACTTCCTCTCCACCAGGTGACTATGCATGGCTGGTTGTACGCTAGGTATTTGATGACACTTCTGCAAGGAAGACAATGCGTATTATTGTGTTTTTTCAATCTCTCTTCTAGCATTGTCGTTGGAGACCATGGTGATTTGGTGACGAGATCCAATCTTTTACAACATTGATTTGACGAGCCTTCGGGCATAGCATGGGAGCAACATGGCACGTCCACCTGGTCGCTAAACTACATTGTGCTCCGCTACTCTGAATTCAGCCCAGAGATCATGGCGAGTGATTTCGGTGTAGCACCACATATTTTGAGTGCCAAGAATAATATCTATGTTTGATCAATCCAGCTTATGACATCCTGAATATCCGTGGCACAGGTTTAGAACCACTGGGTATTGCTCAAACTTTTCTGGTCTCTCAGTCGCTGCTCCACAAAACTTGCATTCAATACAACTAGACTCTACAAGCACTGATATACAACTGCATGGTGTTATTTGGGAACTGGTCAGACTGTTGAGAAACCCATGGTTGGGTGTTTCGTATCATGGGAAGATTCATACAAGCTACAAGGGGCCTGGTGGGATAAAGTGATGTTCAGTTGATGTTTTCAAATCTGCAATAAGCTTGTTGCCTTACCCTGTGGGATGCATTTTTTTATTTCGAGATGGATTGGAAAATCCGAGATACAGTGACCTTGTACAAAAGGTGTCCAAAAATGTGAGTAACATGTCCATATCATCGAGTCTGAAAAACTACTGCACCATCTTTATTTTGATTTTATTTATCAGTGATATAGGTATATATAGATGCTTTATTCTACCCTCAACTTCAGCTTCTCTTTGCTTTTTAGTTGGTTATATCATCTAGCAACATGTGCTTAGTTGTTTGGTTTGCAACGTGTGCTTAGTTGTTTGGTTGCAATCTTTTATCTGCTTCTCTGAATTGATAATGACAAGTTATGTTCACCGCACCTCTGCCGCCACCGTCGATGTCGCTTCCATGATGGTGGGGAAGGCGCTCGGGTGTGGGAGCTACTTTCTCAGCCTTGCTGGGTCGATGGCGATAGAGTTAATTTAGAGCACTATGTGTATTTCTTATTATCTTATGAAACTTCTGACCAACACGGTATCTGACAACGAGTGTTTCACATTATTCACAATCTTCAAATGTTGTGATGTGGTCTTTGCAGATCATTAACTTTTGGTGTGTTCATTTGTATCAAGTGTTCTGGATCTCATACAAGCCTGGGGTGCACATTTTCCAAGGTAACCACAATATCTATGTATTGCTAGCTATTTGTTATCAGTGTCCTTCCATTTTCAGCTTAATTTCTTCTTACTTGGAATGGTTTCAATTCAGCCGTAGGACATGTGGGCTTAGACCTTTCAGTTATATAGTAAGGATTTTATTTGCTAGCCCTTTCTAAAAAAAGGCAAGTGCAACCATGAGGTTTACTTTAGTACTTGTAGGGACCCTTTGATATTTTGGTTGTCCTAGCAATTTCTACTATCCCAGTCTGCAGAGCAAACACATGGAAGGCTGTGAGACATTATATGTTGTACAGTTTTTTGTAACTTGAGAAACACCTGCATGGAGCTACACCCCTATATTAGCAAATAAATAAATAAACATGAGATGAGTCCGTATGTTTCTCTTTGTGTCTGAGGTTTAAAACTATTTTTTTCTCTTTCTAGAGAACCACTGAAGCGTCATCACACATGAGATGAGGCTGCATAGTTTTTTGACAATTATGAGTCCATATAGTTAGCATGCGTACTGGCTAATAATCATTATTTTCCTAGCATGTCTTGTAAATTCTCGGTTGCATTCTGTAGTTGTTGCAACTGAAATTTTCTTGAAAATTGAAATTTTGAACTGTCCAGTTAGTGGAGGAAAATGAATGTGTGCTGACTGCATTGGAATGTGTCTTCTTATGCAATTTACACTTCTTATATTATCCATATTATCCAAGGTCAAACTTGTACTAATATGTATGAATATGATGTAGGTTGACGCGATCAAGGTTATTTGTAATAAGCAAAGATAATCAGAAGGATACGGATTTGTAGAGTTCTACAGCCATGCTGCAACTGAAAAAATAGTTGATGTTTTTGTTGGGCATATAATGCCAAGTACTTATCAACTTTTTAGGATAAGTTGGGCATCATTTAGCATGGGGGAGATGAGTTCAGAGTCAGACATTGCTTCAGATAATTCCATATTTGTAGGCGATCTTGCCTCTGATGTCAATGATGCTGCATTGCTGGAGACTTTCTCCAGTAGGTACTCCTCTGTCAAAGATACAAAAGTTGTTATTGATGCTAACACTGGTAGATCAAAGGGCTATGGATTTGTGCTTTATCACGCATCTGGACTTGTTTCCCTTCTTAATTTGTTTGGGAGGAAGATTCATTCAGAATATAGTTCACACTTTGCAGTATTTATGTACAAAACTGTTTTTGCTCTGCATTCATTCCTTGCTGCTTTTATGCACTACCTTTTTGGAAAATGGGTTTGTAACGGTGAAAAATGAGATAGCTTCATATTTTTGATAATATTAATGATTGGTCAAAAAATATGAGAACATGTGAATTGCTATTATCAATGTTCTCTTGGCTAAAAAATTCTACATGAATCATTTAATGTTGTTTGCATAGATGTGACTATTTATTTCTGTTTACAGGAAAATTGTTGACTTACATACTTTTGGGTCTACTGGTTCATCCTCTTGATCAGATGGAGATTTGAACAAACACAACTATGAGTACAGATGCATTGACTGTAACTTATGCAATGTACATCGTTACAACTTTTCTTTTATTATCGTTGTTTAATTGTGATTAGGTATTTATCAGTTGGCTTGACCCAAATGTTAGTGAAAATAATCTTAATCAAACCTTCTCCTAGTTGTGAAGATTGTAGTTGGGAAATAGTGCGGGTTCGTGCAGTTTGATCAGAAGTATGGATTATTAGCCATGCACTTTTATACTTTCCAGTTCCTCCCCATGCAATTTTTTTGTTTGGTTGAATTGCCTCTGTCACCATGATGGAATCTGATCCATTATGGCCTTGTGTTGGTAGTTGCAGTTACACAATGATGAATTGTGTTTACTTTTTTTATGGAAATAGAGAAGCCGATTATTCTATTTGCAAGACGGTTATCCTAAATTCTAATTCAGACATTAGTGATGATACAACAATGTTCTCCACCAAAATTGTGATTTCGGGCGAGCTTAGCTTAGGGTGGGACCACCGAAGATCGTGTGGCGCACGGGAGACAGCAACTCCACCAGCTATTGTGTTGTGCCCACCGACAGCAATAACAAAGATACAGAGGTCATTGCTAGACATGACTGCCATGTTTGCAATCTATTGGGTAGTCCTATTTGGTGGATTGCATCTATAGTACGTTGAAAGCAGATGTAACATCATTGATTTTCACATTAGATGGCTCTTGAGTATATGTGATCTTTCTCTACGAGGAGCCTACAATTTGTAATGTTGAATTTCTTTTGAGACCTCCACAAGCTGTCTGTGAACCATATATGCAGTAGGCATTCCCACATGTATTTTTTTGTTTTGAAAGGAATGTTAAAATTCGTATGTTCAACTATAAATTTAAATTTCCAGTCCTTTCAACATGGTCAAGTTTATATTTGTTGGTGAACACGTGCGTTGCACATGCATGGTTACTATGGGTATAAAGTAATACACTGTTCATTCTAGGCCAGTTTCACCATGGGCCGTTAATGGGCCAAGACTTACAAAGGGCCTCATATGGGCTGAAAGAAGTCATGGGCCACACATTGGTCGAAAGTTAAAACGGGAAAGAATCATATTGGACGGCCCAGATGACGCTACTGGCCTAATTCGGAGAGGTTGTAATGGGCCCTGGGTTAGCGGGCTGTAAATGGGTTATATGCGAATAGGCCGTTAATAGCATTTCCGTGGGCCGGCCGGCCACCTTTTGATCAAGTCAAACGGGCCAGCCTTTTCACAGGAATGGGCCTCTGTTGGGCCGTGCCACATGTCGATGTATCATAGGTGCCTTGTGTCCAATAACTAGATGACATCTGTCCCAACGGTGAGCTGACACGTGTTTCCTCGAGCCAATGATGATTTTACACGTGGAAAATCCCCATTGGCCAGGGATGTTCACGGGTTATCGGATCCAAAACCGGACCCGATAGCTTAACGGCGTTCCGTTACGATGGATGCCACGTGTCGGTCACCCTTGACGAAAGCACTTCTGTGATGCACGATTTATCGTCATGGAAGTGGACACTTCTGTGATGATAATTTTGGTAGTGTCATGGAACACTTCTATGATAGCACAGGTATGACTATCTTGATTCTGTCATAAAATCATCATGGATGTACATGCATCACAGAAAATGTGACCTACTGTGACGAACACGTATCATCATGGAAGTGTATTTTTTTTGTAGTGACGTTTCCCTCAGGAAAGCACAGGGCGTGGGAAGCCCAACGTTCAGGAGTTCATCGCCAAGACCACTCAGGAGCTTCAGGAAGCAAGGGCTGTGCGTGGCGACCGCTGCTCACCTGGCGTGGCTCCCCATCCAGGTGAGGATGGCGGTCTGCACATCTGCATCAACGGCCCAGGGCTCAACTGAGCCGCATGTCAGGAGTGCTTCTGGCCTTCACGCGTGGGATGCTACGAGGGTCTGCCCACAACTACGTTCACATGCCTTTCGGCCTGCGGAGCATCCTGGCGGCTCAGGAGGCCAGGCACCACATAATCCTAGCAGAGATGGAGACGGTCCTCAAAGAACCACCTGCCCCCAGAGCCTCCTGAGGCTCAGGGCCCCGGTGGGTCGTGAGGGTCGGCCCCTTCACCGCGCATCTCCAGCTGCCCCAACACCCCCTCTATAATGGAACCAGGTGACATCTACCTAGTTCATTTCAGCTGGGAGCACCCTCAGTGTCACACCCTAGCTAGCTCATGCATTAGAGTGTTGCATCATGTCTATTTCTTTCAGCAGAAACTTGAAATGGGGATGACAGAACCCCCAGCCCCCTTTGAAACCAACTAGGGCTTACTAATTTTTTTTTCAATGAACCTGAAATGCCCTTCTAAAATGTCCATCATTTTTGTCTTGGTTCAGAACCTCTGCCAAAAGTGGTGCACAATTTTCTAGGTCATCCTAAGGTCTTTGAATTAAATCATAAATATTTGAATTTGGACATTTAAAATCTATAAAATATTTTAAATGTCCAAATAATCATAAACTAAAATGTTCCATGTTGTTTATATTCTAAACAGTGGGCATGAGCAGTTTGGGGATTTTTGGAGTTGTTTAGGTATTTTTAGTAATTCCACAAAGTTACAGAAAATAATAGAAAACAGAAATAAAAAGAGAGAGAGGGAACTAACCTGGCAGCCCACCAGCCGGCCCACCTAGCCGGCCCAGCCCAGCAACCGCTCCAGCAAGCTACTTGCCTACGCCAGGCAGGCAGGCAGGTGCTCGACGGCGGCACCAGCGCGCGCCACGCAGCTGCCCGTCGCCCTGCTTCCTCCCCTTGCCTCTCTGCTGGCCTGGAAGACCTCCACGTCGCGCCCTGAACCTCATGGACACATCCATTCTCTCCCTGCCTCTCTCCCTCGCTCTCCTGCACCACGGCCGACGACACCGCAGCCGCACCGTCACCGTAGTCACGCTCTCCGTCGTCCCTGCACCGCGCCGCCGTGTCCAGGAGATCCGCCGCCCTCCTCTTCTTCGAGCTAGCCGATCCCCGAGCGCTCGCTTGCCCCGAGACCTCTACACCGACCTCGCCCGACTCCGCCATCGCCGGAGATCCCTTCCGCCGTCGCCGCCGCACTAGCTCGTCCCCGACCGCGCCGTCTGCTCCCTCGAGACCGCCGTGAGCCCAGCTACCTTTTCCCCCCTCTCCTTTGTCTCTCTCGTGCACCACAGCGAGCACACGAAGCTTCACCGCACGCGCCGCCGCTGAGCTCGTCGCCGACGTGTCTCCGGCCAACCACCGGCCACACCACCGTGTCCAACACACTCACAGCATCCCCAGGAGCCCAACGCACCTCACCACGAGCCTCGCCGTGTCCCGTAGCCTCGGGTTCATCCTCACTCGAACTCCGGCGACCGCCAAAGTCATCGCCGGCGCCGTTTCCGGCCACCCCGAGCTCAACCACCACCATCAAGAGCTGCGGCTTGCTCCCAGCTACACGTAGATGCCCTCCGCCGCTCATTTGGTCGCCGGAACGCACAAATGCACTCTCGCCGCCGTGTTCGGCCTCGCCGGCGGCTAAACGCCGGCGAGTTGACCTCGCCAACCCTCGTTTGACCATGGATGGGCCCAGTTTGACCCCCCTGGGTCAATGACAGGTGGGACCCAACCCTGTTAACAAATTAGGATTAGTATTAACTAATAATTAGTTAAACTAATTACATTGACACACGGGACCCACTAGTCAGATTTGACATGGACTGTTCCGTTGACCACTGACGTCATCCTGACGTAATGCTGGCGTAGTAATTTATTTACTGGAATTATTTTTATACAGGAAATTCCAGGAAATACCACAAACTTCAAAAAATCATAGAAATTAATCTGTAGCTCCAAATACAAAGTGTTATATATGAAAAATTATCAGAAAAATCCAATCTATCCATCTGTACTGGTTTCATGCATGTTGAAGCAAGTTAATCTGCTGTTTAGTACAGAATAAGATAAAGCACTTAAAAGGGCCATTTATGAGTTTGAAACTTGAATCTTTGATTCAAAATGGTTCAAACCCATCTGGTCTTAGTTGCATTAGCCCAATACACTCATTTTTGCCATGTTTCATGCATGAATCATATTGTTGCATATTGTTTGGTGATGTTTGTGTATCGGTGCTCTTTGCGGCAAGTTCTGCCTCCGAGGAGTACCATGATTACCCTAACGAAGAACAATATCAGTGCATCGACCCTTCATGCAAGCAACCAACCATTTTGATCATATCGATACAATCCCATGTGCTCGCTTCTGCTCTCTTTTACTGCATTAAGACAACACTATTCAAACTGCTGTGTGCTACGGTAGTTGAACCCATTTCCTCTGCATGACCTGTCATTGCCACAGTAACTAGATGAAACCCAGTAGCATGTGTAGGAGTTGATTGAGCCATATGTATGTGTTGTTCCTACCTTCCTATGCCTGCTATGCTTAGAGTCGTGTCAGGTCTGGTTCCTCTGGGTGATGGGCTAGAGTGAAATGATCATGTGGGTATGAGAGTAATGTGTTGAACACAATTTGGTAAAGGTATCGATGAGAGGCCATGTAGGAGTACATGGTGAGTTGTTTCATTGAAGCCGACCTTAAGCACTGAGATCTGTATGTGTGATTTAAGATTCAGCTACTACCATGCATTGGGCCTTGAAATATGACCCCGCTCGACTTCTTATTCACCCTATTCCTCTGTCCAGGAGTTGCAAGTAGTTTCTGGTGTTTGTAGCTTACTGGAGGCCGTGGACAGCGCTGACCCGTGGGGTGGGCTGTGATGCGGTAGGTACGTGGCCGGGTACACCGGGCACCCGTTAGGTGTCTTTGAACCCTGTACATCATTCGGGGCCATATGTGGAAACCTCGGCCGAACTCCCTGCGGATGGAACCTGAATAGGCGATAAACCTGGACTAGACTTATGTGTTTAGGTAGGTCGTGGTCTACACCCACGTCGGCTTTCGCTTGAAGTCTGCCGAGCACATGTCGTGTGCAGACGCTAAGTGGTGGAAACATGTATGAAGAAGTACACCCCTGCAGGGTTAACATCATCTATTCGAATAGCCGCGTCCGCGGTAAAGGACTACTTGGTTGCCTATACAGTTCATAGACAAGTAAATGGATACTACTAAAAACCTCAAGATTAGCGTGAGTGCCGAGGATGGCTCTTCAGTAGGAATACGGAGGTGGATCCTCGATGGTGTATTGAAGTGGTGAGTAGTGGACTCGTGTGCGCAAAACCATTTCAAGTTGGTGTCTCGTAGGATAGCTTAGCCAAGAGTCAAAGCTAGCTTGCTGCAATAACCCCACCAACCCTTCTTGATAATGTGCATGTATGTAGGATCTGATGTAAGTCTTGCTGCGTACCTTTGTACTCATGTTGCTTTAATTTACATTTTACAGAAGATGCTACAACCCCTTCTGATGGGTTCTTCGTAGACGTTGACATCGATGAGTAGACTAAGGCCCAAGTGGTGATCCTGAGCTTGTGAAGGACCATGTAGTATAGCTAGGCTTACCCAAGCCTCTTTTATTTTACTAGTTGTCTGTACTCAGACAAGTTACTTCTGCTGTTGGCTTGTATGCTTGTATGACTTGAATGTGCGTCGTGTGACCCGTACTTGTGTGTATGCTATGTATGGTTCTCTGAGCCTTTAAATAAAGTACTTGTGTTGTAGAGTCATGTTGTGATGCCTTATTTTATTTGCACATATCGAGCATATTGTGTGTATGATTGAAATGCTTGGTATGTGTGGGATCTGACTATCTAGTTGTTTATTCTTAGTAGCCTCTATTACCGGGAAATGTCTCCTAGTGCTTCCATTGAGCCATGGTAGCTTGCTACTGCTCCGGAACACTTAGGCTGGCCGGCATGTGTCCTTCTTCGTTCATGTGTCTATCCGTTCGGGGAAATGTCACGCGATGGATACCTGAGTCCTGTTAGCCCGCTACAACCCGGTTTACCGGAGTCCTGCTAGCTGTCACATCCCTAGCTTCTGGCATTGCACTATGATAGTGTCATGTGTGCATCATGTCTAAATTTTTCTTAAACTTGAAATGGGGACTAACAAACCCCAACACCCCCTTTTGAAATACTAGGTTCCAACAATTGGAATTTCAATGAACCCAAAATGCGCTTCATAAATGTTTACCATCTTTGGTCCTGGCTAAACCCTCTGCCAAAAATGGTTTCATATTTTTGCAGGCTATTCTGGATTTTGCACCAAGCCATAAGTATTTGCATTCGGGCAATTTAAATCCTATAAATATTTTAAAATGCCCAAATAATCCTGAAGGTATTTTTAGGCTATTGAGAATATTTTCAAATGTTCCTTTGAATATTTTCAGGTTTTTCCTAAATGGAATAGTATTTCTACTATTTCAAAACACAGAACAGAAACAAATAAAAAGTAAAACAGAAAGCAGAGAGAGAGGGTTTTACCTGGCGCTCACCTGGCCTGGCCCAGCACGGCCCAACCCACTGGCATGTGCCAGTCGTCACCCACCTCTGCCAGTAGGCAGAGGAGGGACAGCGCACGGCGCGCGCGCAGGCGCCACGCCACCAGGCTGCCTGCCTGCGTCACCTGGCCACCGCGACGCCTCGCGTCTTCTCCTCGGCGCTGCCTCGGCCCCCTGGTCACCACTCTCCGCTCCTATGCTCCCCCCTCGTCCTCTCCCCCTCATGCCCGAGCGAGTTCGTCGCAGCCGTTCACCATAGCCGCGGCGACCGCCTCCCCCTCGACCCCTCGCCGTGCCTGCGAGCTCCCACTCGACGTCCCCGACCTCCTCGACGACCCACGAGGCCCCGAACGCGCTGCAACGCCACCACCGATGCTTTTCCCCTCCTCGGCTGCCGGAGATCGACCTCGCCGCCCCGCTCAGCTTCGGCCTTCCCCAAGCTCGCCGTCTGCACCGTTGCAACCGCCGTAAGCCTCTCCCTCAAACCCCCCTCTCTGTTGTCCCGTTTTCACGCTGTAGCTCCAAGTTCACTGACGACCGAAGCCCGCCACCGCCATGGACGTTGAGCCACGCGCCCCCGAGCTTCGCTTGCTCACCCTGGTGGCACAGATGTGCTCCTGGTGACCCGACGACACCGTCTATGCCCTTGGTTGAGCTCCTCGTGCTCCGCCACGCCGCGCCCGTGCAAACCCGTAGCTGCGCCGCCGCCAAAACTCGTCGCCGGCGAAATTCCGGCTGCCCTGCGACCCCCGGTCTGGCCCATTGGATGCACCCGAGCAAGGACTTCTCCCCGATGCTTTCTGCACGACAAACCGCGGCCCCTAGCACTTTCCCGATGCACGTCCGCTGCGGCAAATGGTCGCCGGCGGCTGAACGCCGGCAGGCCGACATGGCAACGTCGTTAACTGCTAATGACGGGGCTAACTAACTCCCTCTCTCACTGACTACTGGGCCCCACGCCCTTAACTAACACCAGTTTAATTTCTGTTTAGTTTTATTTAATCACAGTGGCCCACGCGTCGGCGTTGACCTCGCTGACGTGGCCATTGACTGGCCCCACTTGTCTGTGACACTAACCAGCCCCGAGTCACTGACCAATGGGCCCCACTGGTTAGGTTTGACTGGGCCAGCCGCAGTTGACCAGCTCATGTCATAGTGACGCAGAGTTGACGCAATAAGTCATTTTCTGGATTTAATTTAATTCAGGAAAATCCAGAAAATTCCCTAAACTTCTAAAAATCATAGAAAATCAATCGTAACTCCAAATGAGATAAATTATATATGAAAAATGATCAGAAAAATCCAATCTATCCATCTGTACCATTTTCATGCATGTTAGAACAACTTAAAGCTGCTGTATACAACAATTTGAATTAATGGCATTTGAAATGTCATATATGGAGTTTGAATTTGAATCTTGGATGCAAACCAACTCCATTTAATCTGCTACTAGTTGCATTAGCCCAAAACACATTCTTATTGCCATGTCATAGCATGCATCATATTGTGCATTGCATTGATTGTGTTTCTTCTTTGTTTGTCGGTGCTTGTCCCCTCTTAGTAGACGTGTACCGACGATGTGATCGATGACACCGATGAAGAACTATACTATCTTCAGAAGTGCCAGGCAAGCAAAACCCCCTTGTTCATTCTGATACAAACCCACTCTCTCGCTCCTGCTCTCTTTTACTGCATTAGGACAACATCGATTCAACTGTTACTTGCTGCGGTAGTTGAACCCCTTTATCCTCTGCATGACATGTCATTGCCACAGTAAATAGATGAAACCCACTAGCATGAGTAGGAGTTGTTTGAGCCCTGATGTGCCTACTCATTCATGCTTGTTTGTCATGCCTGCTATTGCTTAGAGTTGAGTCAGGTCTGATTCATCGGGGATGAATCAGAGGTGTGTGAACATGTCCTATTGTGTGCGAGCTAAGTGTGTGAACACGATTTGGTAAAGGTAGCGGTGAGAGGCCATGTAGGAGTACATGGTGGGTTGTCTCATTGAAGCCGTCCTTAGGAACTGAGTTCTGTGTTTGCGATCCATGATTCAGCTACTACCATGCAATGGGCCCTGAAATATGACCCCGCTCGACTTCTTAATCACCCTTGTCCTCTGTCCAGGAGTTGCAAGTAGTTTCTGGTGTTTGTAGTATGCTGGAGGCCGTGCGCAGCGCTGGCCGGAGGGGTGGGCTATGATGCGGTAGGCACGTGGCACGGTGTACCGGGCGCCCGTTTGGTGTCTCGGGAACCCTGCACACATCGTTTGGGGCTCTAAGCGAAACTCCGGCCGGATCTCCTCGCGGATGGAACCCGAATAGGCGATAAACCTGGACTAGAGACTTGAGTGTTTAGGTAGGTCGTGGTCTACACCCCCGTCGGCTTTCGCTTGAAGTCTGCCGAGCACATGTCGTGTGCAGACGCTAAGTGGTGGAAACATGTATGAAGAAATACACCCCTGCAGGGTTAACATCATCTATTCGAATAGCCGTGTCCGCGGTGAAGGACTTCTGGGTTACTTATATCAGTTCATAGACAACTGAAAGTGGATACTCTAAAATACGCAAGATAAGTGTGAGTGCTATGGATGGCGTTCTCGTAGGGAGATGGGAGCGGATCCATAGTGGTGTATTGATATGGTGAATATGTGGACTCGTGTGCGCCACCTCAAAAGAGTTATTTGCAGTAGTAGTTTCAGGATAGCCACCGAGTCAAAGCTGGCTTGCTGCAGTTAAACCCCACCATACCCTTTGTTGATAATGATGCATATGTAGTTAGTTCTGATGTAAGTCTTGCTGGGTACATTTGTACTCACGTTTGCCTATTTTATGTTTTTGCAGAGAGACTTCGGTCTCGTTAGTAGTTCTGCGTGGACGTCGACGTTTAGCTTGATACCTCAGCTACGATCTTGTGCCCTCGGCAGGATCTGGTAGATAGTCAGGCTTTCAAGCCTTTTTCATTTGTAGATGTCTGTACTCAGACATGTTAAGCTTCCGCATCTGCTTTGATTTGTATGCTCTGAATGTTGGGTCATGAGACCTATGTTTGTAATATCTCTCTCCCCGGAGCCTATTGAATAAAATACTTGAGTCATAGAGTCATGTTGTGATGCCATGTTGTATTTGCACATATCGAGCATATTGTGTGTATGTTATTGAAATGCTTGGTATGTGTGGGATCTGACTATCTAGTTGTTTATCCTTAGTAGCCTCTCTTACCGGGAAATGTCTCCTAGTGCTTCCACTGAGCCATGGTAGCTTGCTACTGCTCCGGAACACTTAGGCTGGCCGGCATGTGTCCTTCTTCGTTCCTGTGTATGTCCCTTCGGGGAAATGTCACGCGATGAATACCGGAGTCCTGTTAGCCCGCTACAGCCCGGTTCACCGGAGTCCTGCTAGCCCAGTGCTACAGCCTGGATTCACTCGCTGATGACCGACACGTTCGATGCTGGTCATGGATGCCTGTCCCTGTAGGTTTGTGCCACTTTGGGTTTACGACTAGCCATGTCAGCCCGGGCTCCTTATCATATGGATGCTAGCGACACTATCATATACGTGTGCCAAAAGGCGCAAACGGTCCCCGGCAAAGGTAAGGCGACACCCGTGGGAATACCGTGCATGAGGCCGCAAAGTGATATGAGGTGTTACATGCTAGATCAATGTGGCATTGAGTCGGGGTCCTGACAGTTTGGGTATCAGAGCTTGACTGCCTGTAGGATTACCAAGCCAAACTGGTCGAAGTTGTGTCTAGAAATGCTTTAGTTATGTAAGGGAATTGATTGTGTGAGGGAACGTAAGGCTCTTTTTACTCCTTATACCTCATGGCCTTTTGATCTGAGTCAACCTCTTCTCTTCTACGGGGATTAAGAACTAGGCCTTCTCATCTATCTATCAGGATGACGTGTTACTAATCCATAGACTTTTAAGATTGTTGGTTTTAAGCCTCAGTTCAGTCTCTACTACTTCCGTGTGTTAACTATTGATCTCAAACCTTGATATTGTGCTTCTGAGTGGTTATGCCACCATTTCTGTGAATGTCTCAAATCTTTTCGAGCATTTACAGCCGTTATGTTGTCCGGATCATCCCAGGTTTCTAAATAGTCTGAAGCATTTGCAAAATCCCTTCCTCCCATTCCGATGTTCCTTTGGGCCAGATTAAGCACACTAACCGGTGCGTTGAGGTAATTTATTGCCTTGACATATATGTTGGAGCTATTATTATGACCCTAGGTGTTTTAGGGAGTCACCTAGTAATTTAGCCATGTTATTTGTTCCCAGTGTGATGATTCTGGTCTTTATTCTCGAAAGCATCCCGTGATGCCATTTAGTTAGTAGTCATTCTATTCCTGGGTTTTGAACCCGAGACTCACCCTACTTACCTCATGTTGATAGTCTTTGCTCGTTCCTTTAGGATATTAGTAACCTTTGCATTAGTCCTCGAGGTCCGTGGTATTTCCTTCTTCCAAATACTATGAACCACATATGGCAGAAGTTTGTTGGATCAAAAGATCGCAACAGGAGTGCTCTCGATGGGCTCTCCATTCTATATTGCGACTCTGCTAGTTCTACTTTTTCTGCATGGGTTATCCGGAAGAAACCTGTTGGACTTGATTCGACATACTAATCCATGCATCCACAACTCAGAAAATGATTTGTTCTCTTGAGTTGTCCCTCTTAATTGTCTTCTAACCATCGTCTATCAATTGATAGACAGGAGTAGTTGTGCACTCGAGCTCATCGATGCTTATTATTCTTGTGGTCCGTCAAGCCATTCTATTCCAGAATGACTAGGAGAAATAAACTCCAGTACCTCATCCACATCCAGGATTGGGTCAAAGTAGTTGTACCTCACAGATCAAAATGCCAACCCACCTTTTGATCTGTTCTACCTGAAGTATTACCCACTTTACATCAGGAATATCATGAGGATTGCACCTTCTCTTATGGGTTCTTGACGTAGTAATACTTCTTGCCATCATTGTTCATTCCTTGGTTTCTGTGTTATTGTAACCGGATTGCTGACAAGTGAATCATGGTGTGTGAAATCAATACTGCTAGCAACTCCATTGCTTGGTAGTTGAATGGACGATAACCTCATTCTTAGCGTGTTGAATATTGAATCGTCACCCTAAGGTTGATTGTGTTACCTAGTCCCTATTTCCGGTGCACTCTTTCGGTCGTTGAGTTAGGATTTTTTTTTCAATCCTTGCTTATTTGATCATATCGTCTTGCCCTAAAAAGCAAGATTGTTCTCCAGCTTAGTAACATATCGGTGGTTCGCGATTTTCCAAATATCTTCTCGGAAGTGTTACCAGGTTGTCACCTGACCGCTATGTTGAGTTCGTGATCAAGTCGGTTTCTTGTAAACCACCCCTTCTCCAAGAGTCTGTGTTGGGTACCCCTGAGCTAGTTGCCTAAGCTGAACAACAACTTGGAGAGTTGGAAGATGGAAGCTTGTCTGATTTAGTTCACCTTAAGGGATATCTTGTGTGTGTGTTGCAGAAAGACGATATCTTCATCGATTGATCCTTGTGGCCAGTTGTTGAACCTATTGTCTTGCCAAAACTTTGATTTGAGTGTGGGCTATCCTCAAATCAAATCAGAACCAACGATGTTCTTAATGTTGTCTTACTTGTGGTTGATCCCCCGAGCATACATCATTATATCTTTTGGTCTGACCAATACTATCATTTGTTCTCATAATTATGGAATTCCATTTTTATGGAAGCTAGGATGAATTGTAGATGAGCCCATCGACAACATCCCTGTTTTCTCCATAATTTTGTTGAACATTAAGCTAGTGTTGAAAACTTTTGAAAGCATTTGTTCATGCTAGCTCATGAAGCATATGTTCGGATGTAAGAAGTGACTTCCTCTAGTTCATGCGCATTTGATGCAAGTTGCCGCCGTGGATTCGAGAAAGTCAATGTTGCGTCCTATGGACTCATCCCAAGTCAGTCATGTATGTGCGAAGTACGCTATCGTTTGACAGGCTCGCTACCTCCAATCCACATGTATCCCCTAGTACACCAAGCCACTGATTGATTTGTTCAAGGAGAAGAAGTTCCTTCTTAAGAGCAAGACTTATGCAAGAACTTCGATATCCTCGATGATGGTTCCCCCTCTGAACTCGGTAGTGTTTAGTTATAAGACTACTACTTCGTCATGCTTGCCTGAGGCAGCGTGTTCGCATGTTTGTAGCAGAACCGGCTCATGTTTTGGAGCTTGCTATCGTAGTTCATCCCCGAGAATCTCGCAACGTCATTTCGTCGATTTGTGTTGCAATTCATTTTTCTTTCTAGACTTGATGAGTCTGGACTATTCTAACACCAACCAGATCTTCATCTCAGGCGGATATGATGGTTGGAACGTGTCCCAAGAATTATAATATTGGTCTCTCTGTACCCGGTAACGTGGATGTCGTGGCCAACACACCCAGCCGAAAGACCTGTTATTGTAGTGTCTTGATTGAGGAAGTTGGCCACCTCCCCATAAGGATCTCGTAGAATTTATTCAAGTAGTTGTTCCTTATGTATTCTTGTACTTACGAAGTCCGACCTTTTACCTGATGTTCTGGGTACCAAACCATCTAAATGAATGGGTTACGCTAGCACATCAAGGGGAACATTAGAAGCGGAGTGCTAAATGTCTCTCGGTCGATCATCCAGATTTTGTCCCCTTGGCCTCGCTAAGGTGAAATCTGAGAAAGTGTTACCTTCCTTTGCATCTGCATCCTCAACAATTTTTCATAATGGTAGTATGTTGTGTTACCAGGATCCGTGACATGGGTATTGGTAAAACCTTGATGAACATGGAAATGCTCAAGTTCTTGAGAGCACGCGTCAGTGCTAGGTTTTATCGTCGGCATTAATTGCTTAGTGCTCTCAATTTCCTCGATTATGCTATAACTTTTCAAACAGTGGACTCACTCTCTACTGTTGAGCTTCTCCCCAATTACTAAAATCATCCCTTGTGTTGTTTTCTACAAGGTAATACACATCATCCATACTAATCCGGGTATGCCATTCTACCGAACCCCTCTAAACGATCGCTCGAGAATTGCCTTAGGCTGGTATAAAGAGTTTCAACGATCTTTGAATCAAAGGTAATTATTTTTGCTACTTAAGGTATTGATCCTACGAGTCACCTTCCCTGAGGTGTCTCGATATGGTGTGTTGGAAACCTAACTCCTCGCCACGTTGACAACCGTTCACCACCTTCTTAAGCGTGAAATTGTTGCCTACCTAGTGAACCTTTGTCATCTGTTCCACTCCATCCCTTTGGATGCGTGCCTCGCGTCTCAGCTCGAGATATGTTGCTATGTCTCATCTCGTGAGTTGATCTTGAGTCGTTCAATCTTCAAGAAGATCGATACTTCTAGAGTTTTCCCCTTCCTCTCGTTGTCATGATAGCTGGAGTTCTCAGAGCAAGACATCGAGACAAAGATGGTGATCGAATCAACGTTCTTATGAGATACAACCTGGATGGTGCAGATTGTGTTAGTTTGCGTTCCCCCTTCATCTTACCCTACGCTTGAATCTCGGGACGAGATTCTTGTTTAGTGGTGGTGAGTTGTCACATCCCTAGCTTCTGGCATTGCACTATGATAGTGTCATGTGTGCATCATGTCTAAATTTTTCTTAAACTTGAAATGGGGACTAACAAACCCCAACACCCCCTTTTGAAATACTAGGTTCCAACAATTGGAATTTCAATGAACCCAAAATGCCCTTCATAAATGTTTACCATCTTTGGTCCTAGCTAAACCCTCTGCCAAAAATGGTTTCATATTTTTGGAGGCTATTCTGGATTTTGCACCAAGCCATAAGTATTTGCATTTGGGCAATTTAAATCCTATAAATATTTTAAAATGCCCAAATAATCCTGAAGGTATTTTTAGGCTGTTGAGAATATTTTCAAATGTGCCTTTGAATATTTTCAGGTTTTTCCTAAATGGAATAGTATTTCTACTATTTCAAAACACAGAACAGAAACAAATAAAAAGTAAAATAGAAAGCAGAGAGAGAGGGTTTTACCTGGCACTCACCTGGCCTGGCCCAGCATGGCCCAGCCCACTGGCATGTGCCAGTCGTCACCCACCTCTGCCAGTAGGCAGAGGAGGGACAGCGCATGGTGCGCGCGCGGGCGCCACGCCACCAGGCTGCCTGCCTGCGTCACTTGGCCACCGCGACACCACGCGTCTTCTCCTCGGCGCTGCCTCGGCCCCCTGGTCACCACTCTCCCCTCCTATGCTCCCCCCCTCATCCTCTCCCCTCATGCCCGAGCGAGTTCATCGCCGCCGTTCACCATAGCCGCGGCCACCACCTCCCCCTTGACCCCTCGCCGTGCCTGCGAGCTCCGGTTCAACGTCCCCGACCTCCACGACGACCAACGAGGCCGCGGACGCGCTGCAACGCCGCCACCGATGCTTTTCCCCTCCTCGGCTGCCGGAGATCGACCTCGCCGCCCCGCTCAGCTCCGGCCTTCCCCGAGCTCGCCGTATGCACCGTTGCAACCGCCGTAAGCCTCTCCCTCGAACCCCACTCTCTGTTGTCCCATTTTCACGCTGTAGCTCCTAGTTCACTGACGACCGAAGCCCGCCACCGCCATGGACGTTGAGCCACGCGTCCCCGAGCTTTGCTTGCTCGCCCTTGTGGAACAGACGTGCTCCTGGTGACCCGACGATGTCGTCTATGCCCTTGGTTGAGCTCCTCGTGCTCCGCCACGCCGCGCTCATGCAAACCCGTAGCTGCACCGCCGCCAAAACTCGTCGCCGGCGAAATTCCGGCAGCCCTGCGACCCCCTGTCTGGGCCATTGGATGCGCCCGAGCAAGGGCTTCTCCCCGATGCTTTCTGCACGACAAACCGCGGCCCCAAGCACTTTCCCAACGCACGTCCGACGCGGAAAATGGTCGCCGGCGGCTGAACGCCGGCAGGCCGACATGGCAACGTCGTTAACTGCTAATGACGAGGCTAACTAACTCCCTCTCTCACTGACTCCTGGGCCCCACGCCCTTAACTAACACCAGTTTAATTTCTGTTTAGTTTTATTTAATCACAGTGGCCCGCGCATCGGCGTTGACCTCGCTGACGTGGCCATTGACTGGCCCCACTTGTCTGTGACACTAACCAGCCCCGAGTCACTGACCAATGGGCCCCACTGGTCAGGTTTGACCGGGTCAGCCGCAGTTGACCAGCTGACGTCACAGTGACGCAGAGCTGACGCAATAAGTCATTTTCTGGATTTAATTTAATTCAGGAAAATCCAGAAAATTGCCTAAACTTCTAAAAATCATAGAAAATCAACCGTAACTCCAAATGAGATAAATTATATATGAAAAATGATCAGAAAAATCCAATCTATCAATCTGTACCATTTTCATGGATGTTAGAACAACTTAAAGCTGCTGTATACAACAATTTGAATTAATGGCATTTGAAATGTCATATATGGAGTTTGAATTTGAATCTTGGATTCAAACCAACTCCATTTAATCTGCTGCTAGTTGCATTAGCCCAAAACACATTCTTATTGCCATGTCATAGCATGCCTCATATTGTGCATTGCATTGATTGTGTTTCTTCTTTGTTTGTCGGTGCTTGTCCCCTCTCAGTAGACGTGTACCGACGATGTGATCAATGACACCGATGAAGAACTATACTATCTTTAGAAGTGCCAGGCAAGCAAAACCACCTTGTTCATTCCGATACAAACCCACTCTCTCGCTCCTGCTCTCTTTTACTGCATTTGGACAACATCGATTCAACTATTACTTGCTGCGGTAGTTGAACCCCTTTATCCTCTACATGACCTGTCATTGCCACAGTAAATAGATGAAACCCACTAGCATGAGTAGGAGTTGTTTGAGCCCTGATGTGCCTACTCATTCATGCTTGTTTGTCATGCCTGCTGTTGCTTAGAGTTGAGTCGGGTCTGATTCATCGGGGATGAATCAGAGGTGTGTGAACATGTCCTATTGTGTGCGAGCTAAGTGTGTGAACATGATTTGGTAAAGGTGGCGGTGAGAGGCCATGTAGGAGTACATGGTAGGTTGTATCATTGAAGCTGTCCGTAGGAACTGAGTTCTGTGTTTGTGATCCATGATTCAGCTACTACCATGCATTGGGCCCTGAAATATGACCCCGCTCGACTTCTTAATCACCCTTGTCCTCTGTCCAGGAGTTGCAAGTAGTTTCTGGTGTTTGTAGTATGCTGGAGGCCGTGCGCAGCGCTGACCGGAGGGGTGGGCTGTGTTGCGGTAGGCACGTGGCACGGTGTACCGGGCGCCCGTTTGGTGTCTCGGGAACCCTGCACACATCGTTTGGGGCTCTGAGCGAAACTCCGGCCGGACCTCCTCGCGGATGGAACCCGAATAGGCGATAAACCTGGACTAGAGACTTGAGTGTTTAGGTAGGTCGTGGTCTACACCCCCGTCGGCTTTCGCTTGAAGTCTGCCGAGCACATGTCGTGTGCAGACGCTAAGTGGTGGAAACATGTATGAAGAAGTACACCCCTGCAGGGTTAACATCATCTATTCGAATAGCCGTGTCCGCGGTAAAGGACTTCTGGGTTACTTATATCAGTTCATAGACAAGTGAAAGTGGATACTCTAAAATACGCAAGATAAGTGTGAGTGCTATGGATGGCATTCTCGTAGGGAGACGGGAGCGGATCCATAGTGGTGTATTGATATGGTGAATATGTGGACTCGTGTGCGCCACCTCAAAAGAGTTATTTGCAGTAGTAGTTTCAGGATAGCCACCGAGTCAAAGCTGGCTTGCTGCAGTTAAACCCCACCATCCCCTTTGTTGATAATGATGCATATGTAGTTAGTTCTGATGTAAGTCTTGCTGGGTACATTTGTACTCACGTTTACCTATTTTATGTTTTTGTAGAGAGACTTCGGTCTCGTTAGTAGTTCCGCGTGGACTTCGATGTTTAGCTTGATACCTCAGCTACGATCTTGTGCCCTCGGCAGGATCTGGTAGATAGTCAGGCTTTCAAGCCTTTTTCATTTGTAGATGTCTGTACTCAGACATGTTAAGCTTCCGCATGTGCTTTGATTTGTATGCTCTGAATGTTGGGTCATGAGACCTATGTTTGTAATATCTCGCTCCCCGGAGCCTATTGAATAAAATACTTGAGTCGTAGAGTCATGTTGTGATGCCATGTTGAATTTGCACATATTGAGCATATTGTGTGTATGTTATTGAAATGCTTGGTATGTGTGGGATCTGACTATCTAGTTGTTTATCCTTAGTAGCCTCTCCTACCGGGAAATATCTCCTAGTGCTTCCCCTGAGCCATGGTAGCTTGCTACTGCTCCGGAACACTTAGGCTGGCCGGCATGTGTCCTTCTTCGTTCCTGTGTCTGTCCCTTCGGGGAAATGTCACGCGATGAATACCGGAGTCCTGTTAGCCCGCTACAGCCCGGTTCACCAGAGTCCTGGTGGCCCACTGCTACAGCCTGGATTCACTCGCTGATGACCAACACGTTCGATGCTGGTCATGGATGCCTGTCCCTGTAGGTTTGTGCCACTTTGGGTTTACGACTAGCCATGTCAGCCCGGGCTCCTTATCATATGGATGCTAGCGACACTATCATATACGTGTGCCAAAAGGCGCAAACGGTCCCGGGCAAAGGTAAGGCGACACCCGTGGGAATACCGTGCGTGAGGCCGCAAAGTGATATGAGGTGTTACATGCTAGATCCATGTGGCATTGAGTCAGGGTCCTGACACTAGCCCAGTGCTACAGCCCGGATTCACTTGCTGATGACCGACACGTTCGATGCTGGGTCATGGATGCCTGTCCCTATAAGTCTGTGCCACTTTGGGTTTACGACTAGCCATGTCAGCCCGGGCTCCTTACCATATGGATGCTAGTGACACTATCATATACGTGTGCCAAAAGGCGCAAACGGTCTCGGGCAAAGGTAAGGCGACACCCGTGGGAATACCGTGTGTGAGGCCGCAAAGTGATATGAGGTGTTACATGCTAGATCAATGTGGCATCGAGTCGGGGTCCTGACACTCAGGGTTGCATCATTCCTAGGCCGCGTGGGTCCGTCCCTGCGGTATGTATCCCGTTTTTATGTCTTTGGCTTACCTTGCTGGGGGCGCCCCTCGGGCTGCATCATCCCCATGCCGCTTGGGTCTGACTTAGTGGCATGTATCCATTCTACATTGACCTAAGCTGATTTGCCTTTCATGCCTAATCTACCTGAGATTATCACCTGCTTGACTGCCACCTACCATGGGAGCCGCTCGCGCTGACAGGGCGCTTGCGCACGGATCCGTCCCTGCAACACCAACAAATCTGAGCGGTCGAGGTCTGGCCCGCGGCACGCCCCACGTGTGTCACCTCACCAGGCCCTCAGTGCCTTCACCTTTCTCTTAGAGTAACCAGTGGACGGTCGGCAGTCATAATGGGAGCCCTTGCATTTCTCGTGCTAATTTGCAGGAACCTCATGAGGTCTACAGCGGGCGGCACCGCAAGATCCCTCTCTTTCCCATACGATCCGCTTGCGCATTAAAAGGGGGTCTCCTGAGCATCGCGACTCAGAAGATCTTACTGGCTCTCCAACCCTCACCCCCTGGCCTTGACCACGGCATCGCGACCTGGCATACCAACGGCAGCTGAGCTCGCTCGAGGGCTGGGACCTGAGGACGTAGAGCACGAAGGAGAGTGCGGGGAAGAAGGGGGAGGTTCGCACGGGCCTAACCTAGCTGCACCATGGCTACAGACGCTCAAGTCTGGTGCAATGCAAGGGAACGACTCCATATTACCGAGATAAGTCTCACGCTTGGAACTAATGATCATTACAACTCGAAATTCTCACTTGAAGCTGCCCTGTGGCGGTAACGTTGCCTTCCTTTCTTACCTCTCGACGGCTGCTTGCGCGCTAAAGGGGACCTCCTAAGCACCATGAATCAGGGGCTCTTACTGGACGTCGGGCCGCTCACCTCCTAGCCTTGACCACGGCATCGCGACCTGGCATACTAGCGACGGCTACAGCCTGCCTGGGGACCCGGACCTGTCAGCGTAGAGCGCCGAGTCGTCGCGATGTTAGAAAGGGGGAACCAAGCCGGGACAGGACACGCACTCGCACGATTTCATAATAAGGATAACACCAACAAAAGACATAGCAGACCCTTTATACGCCCCCGCGACGTGTTTCTTGATTCCTCATAGGGAAGAAAGGACAAGAGCTTTGAGGAGTCCTAACTACACGTGCCTTCGTGGCGGACGCCATCATCAATAGTGGGCCATGGGAGACCGGCGCCAACCCCATCCAGATCAGCGGCGGCAACGGCCCGATGACGCCCCCTTGCTCCAGGCATGGCGAGAGCTCAGGGTTGTGTAGCTGTCGTCGCTCATCTCTAGGGTATCGTAAAGCTCCGGAGAGTCGCCAGACTCCCAAGCATTAATTGCTGCTGCTGCTAGAGGAGCCGCTGGAGGAGCGGACGGCAGGCCCAGCCCCTGCCGCATCGATATCTTGACTGCCACCTCCGGGGCAGCACTCCAGGCGGCAGCCTTTCGCGTCAAAGACATTGAAGAACAACATGGAGGCGCCGTCGTATTCGAAATGGATCGTGAGGGCGCCCCCCGTTCGGCAAACCCGGGCGACCTCGCTCCAGCCTCTGGTCATGAAGACCTTGCCCGAGGAAATGACTTAAACCTCTGCTCCGGTCTCCAGGGCGCCACAATCGGCATGCTGCAGCTAAAGCTCGAGAGGCCACCTCGGCGGTATCTCGGTGGAGAAGAACGAAGGGAAGTAGATCCAGGTGCTTAGAGGCATCGCTGCATGCAGCACGAGCTCACGAGAGGAGTCCGCAGCGTGGACTCCAGGGGTGACGGCGCGCGCCACGACGGCGCGTCGACCGTGGCTTCGGTGCGGGCAGCGCCGCTCGCCGCCCCTTTCTCCGAAGCTCTCGGCTTGGGCGTACTGGGGTAGTGGGTACCCAGGAGGTGGTCGGTCGCACCAAGGCCTCGTCATCTCCAGCCTCGCGACCTTGCCATGGCGGTGGCCCAGCCTCTTCTTCAGCGGGAGCGGATCGGTTCTGTCCCGGGGAGTCTTCCCCTTCTCCTCGGCTGAGAATCGACGGATCGCTGCCATTGGTGTCAAGACTATGGGTGGAGCAGAGAAGAAGAACCAGGCGGAGCTAGAAGAGATGGGAAACGAGGGCTCTCATCCCTCCTCATTTATTGCATAACGGAGGCCAACCGTTGACCTCCATGATCGCAGGTAATGATAACCCTTTTTGCATGCAGTAGGAACTCGTCAAGTCGGGCAGTTGCCGAGGCAGCATGGAGAAGCGAAGACGCCCACGTCCAATTAGTCGCCATGCTTCGACCAAGGCCGCAAGCTGTTGGGGCCCGTGGGGCTTCACACTTGCCCTTTGGCTTCGCCGCTAAGCCAAGTCCGAGCGTGCCTTGGGCCCTGGGGCTACTGTCGGCGTTCTGGGAAAGGGGGTCCCTAGACGTGCTTGCCTGCGGCCCACGATGTGGCTCCACCAGCAGTCCAGTATGACCGGTCTTTGTCAGCCGGCACTCAAGACATTCGCGAGGGGCCAAGCCTCGCGAGGCAGACGACATAAAGCCTCCTCAGGAGCGGCCTCACCAGGCAGGCTCACGACGGGGGCGGAGAGATCAAGGCAAGGGGTACCTCGTGAGGTTCCCGTGACACAAGCCATGACGACCAAGGCCAGGCGGGCGCCAGCGTGCATAGTGTACTTGTTTCCCCATTGGTGCTAAGGGGGCAAGTGCAGGCGTGGAGTACCGAGGCATCAGGCAAAGGTTTCCGTATCGGTGCAACAAGACCAAGACCACCAGGATGGCAGGATGGAGGTGATCATGGAGCCCAAGACGGTGTCACCACCAGAGCCTTTGGCAGGCGAAGACCACATTTAGTCAGGATAGCTTGTACTAGTTGTCCCCCTTCAAATTGGCCGTTGTCGGCTCCCTTCCCGCTCAATATTTGGGAAGAGGACCAGGGCCTCTATAAATAGGGCTAGCCACCACAGTAGAGCGGGAGGGAACCTTGAGCAAAACCACCCACCAAGCAAAAGAACACCCCGCCTCGGGAGGTTGTTCTTCCCCTTGTACTGTTCATCATCAGCCCAAGAGGCAATCCACCACCACCACACTTGAGTAGGGTATTACACCACAACGGTGGCCCGAACCAGTATAAATCTTGTCTCTCTTGTGTTGTGAGTTCATCGAGCTAAGCTTAGAGGTCGCGGCAAGGCTGAGAGCGAGATTCGGTAGGGGGAAATCTTCGTGCGCACCCCAGTGTTCGAACCTCGAGGGTTTTGCCGGAACCTGAAATCCGACATCGCCAACGAGCAGTAAGGTCCATCTTCTTAGGTCGATGGTGGTTGGCGTCGGCTATCCTTCTTCCTTCTCTTCTCCGAGCTATTCCTTGCCTCATCCCTGCTGCTCCCATGGTTGTAAGTTACATCGCTTCCTTCTCCTTGTAGCTTAGATCTGTGTGCATGTGGTAGATTATAGTAGATCTGCATGTAGTATGGTAGGTATGCAAGTATTGCTTCATGATGTTGTGTGAGGATGTGGTAGATCAAATGCTAGTGCTCCTCTTTTAATACTATGATTGGTTTTTCTTGTCACTAGTGATGATGTTCATAGTGTTATGGTAGATCAATGCTTATGTGCTAGTATTACGTGTTTTCCATGTCGGTTTCCATGCTAGTACGGTAGGTTTTTCTTATCGGAACTGATAATGTTCATATGGTGTTGTGGTAGATCGGTGTTTATGTGCTAGTATGGTAGACGTGTTAGTGTGTTCTACCCCACCAGTCCATGCCAATATGGTAGACGTGGTAGTGTGTTATACTTCATAACCAGTCCATGCTAGTATGATAGAACCATTGTTCTTGCTTAGCTGGTCCTGATGCTAATCATTGTAGGGGATGACCACCCAATACTGTAGTCAGGCAATTGTTCTGTCGGACACCCAACAAACGTATGCCTCCTTTGTCAAGGAGTTTCACCTGAACGTTGTTGCCAAGATGGGGTTTGAGTTTTGTGGTACATAGGTGACCTCAAAATGGGTGTACAACCATCTTAGGAAGTGAAGAGCAAGATGGATCCAAGTGTTCAAGCTTAGAGACTTAAACGACACACTATGGGATCATGACTCCTTCACCATTCTGTTGGGAGTTGAACAATACCAGGGCCACATCCCTGTTAACTACCCTACAACTTGTTTCACTTGATCTAACATGTCAGTCACAACTAACAACAATGTCTTTATTTCTTAGGATCAACGTATGGACGCTATGGCCCCGTTCGGATCCCCTCCACCTTCCAGATTCCCAAGAATCCAGCAAGAAGCCGCCCGAAGAGGATAGCTCCTAGAAACCAGCTTCTGGAGATCGAGCAGAGTAGCGTGCAATTCCTTGGAGAAGCAGAATCGTAGCTTCTCCAAAACGAGAAGGTGGCTCCAAAAGAAAATGCTGGAAATTACACTCAATCTGCCCTTCCGAAGTGCCATCCATCATGAAACGTTTTCTTCTCGATCTGTTTTCCTCTCATGACTCGCCACCGAACTGGGCCTCAAGCTCGCCTCCTGGGCTGCCAGCCCATGTTGACGGAAAAGAGCCGAGCAAGTGCTGCCAAAAGAATTTGTCTCCCGTCGGAAGATGGCGGCGGCTGGCTTCTCAAGAAGCTGGTTATTCCGTGAAGCTGGAGAAGATCCGAACGGGGCCTAAGTACCTTAAATGAACTACCCCCAGGCGCATACCATTTTCTCATGGGGTTTTTCTATTGGTAAGAGTGCCATGGGTTCCAGTGAGCCTCTCGGTTGGGATATCCCTTAGTATCCAGACACCTAGGAGTTAGAGACCATCATCCTCGGTGGCTCTGAGATGGTTGTTGTTGCTGATCACGCCCCTGCTCCTAAGAGGAAGAGGAAGTGGCACACCTTGATGGACGAGGAGGTGAGACTCTTTAGCAACATGATTGACGCCTTTAAGGAGGTGGCATCCGCCATCAGGTAGAGCAACCCTGTCGACGTTCACCCTTTCCTCTACACCGTTGCCATGGACAATATTGGCTTCAGTGAGAAGGCTCTCATAGTCACTCTTAGCCACCTCTTGGACAGCATGGCACATGATCTTAGGATGAGATGGAAGTGCAACACAAGACCCTCTAGCTTAGGACATGACTAAGCAAGTACTACTGTTAGTGCAAAGGCCTCTAGTGGCAACATCCATGATGACGATGATGTATATTTTCTGGTAGCTAGGGCTTGAAAACTTTTGACGTCCTATTTTTTTTGATGAGGTGGTATATACTAACTTATTCGTCAAATGGTGATGCTGAACTTGTAGTGGTAGGATGATAGCATAGTAGTTAGGCTAAACTTGTGATGCTTTTTGGTATATGAATCATGCATGGTTATGTTGCTTCTATTTATTTGTTCTTGTCAGAATGTGTTGCTTGCATGCTTGTTGAATTTTTGTTCTTCTGCCTTGGTATGTGAAGTGATATGTGGTCTACTCGGGAAGGATTTCACGAGTCTATGGTTCATGGCGGAAATATCATGAACAAGTAAACGGTTAGAAGAACATTTTCTATAAAAGGTTTAAGACTAGGGAGGAGGTACATGATGATTACTGTAAGTTTGTGCTCAAAGAGAAGAGCGAGCATGAAGTAGGTAATTGTGCATGTCAGATCGAGTTCAGTGGGCTGATAAACTTGATAATCTTTGTCCAGTTCATCGTCATTGTGGTCTTGTTGTTAACCTGTGATCATATATGACATTAATTAACAACAATCAAAGGGTGCTAGCTGGTAAGCTCATCACAATGAGGTGCAAGGTAACCACATAGACTTGGATGTGTGCAACCAAACACATCGAATCGCTTCAACCCAGCCCAATGAAACACCCACAACCAAACATCTGGTTTTGTTGCTCCCCAAATGGAACCTTATGCTTTGTGGGAAACCAAAAGCAGTGGAGAACATGACCCATAGCCTGTATTTTAGCTCGGCCAGTCTCTATTGGGCCACAGGTCCAAGGGTCAAAATCCATGTATGTAACCATTCACGCACTATGTTTACAGCGTGCGTAACTACATGTTCTCGAAATGGAAGTTGATGTATGTATAATTTTTCTTTCATTTTGAATAAAGTATATTTACTTTATATATATTTAAAAGGAAAACAAAGATAACACACAAGAATAAAAAAGGAAAAGAAAAAGAGAACTAAAAAAGAAGGGAAAATCATAAAAAAGGCCAAAATCATATATGAGAAAAACCTACCCTAATAAAACATAGGAAGAGAACGAGAGAGTGAATAATTGAGGCGCGCTCCCTCCGGATTTTGTTTTTATTTACTTTTATGCACACATTTTTGGCTTTTTAGATGATTTTTCTGAGTTTTTTTGTCTTTTCGATTTTCCATTGGTCTTTCTTAGCTTTTCGACAAAATATTTCCACAAAAAATTGCATTCTTTTTCCCGTGAGAGGCATGGTTTTGCTTCCGGAGGGGCACGACCGTCCCTCTCAGAAATGGGAAAAACATTATTTTCTCTTTTTTTCATCCGTGAGAGGCACGGTTTTGCTTGCACGAAAGACATGGCCATGCCTCTCGAAAACGAAAAAAACAGTTTTTTTCATGAGAGACACAGTTTTGCTTCCGCAAGATGCACAACCGTTCCTCTCGTAAACAGGAAATTGATCTTCTCTTTTTTTTCCGCGAGGCAGGGCCCTGCCTCGAAAACAGCTTATGGGAAGGGGAAGAAATGTGCTTCCAGTTCAGTTTTTTCACCCGATTTTTTCATGAAAAAAGATCGTCAAATCTTATGAACATGGGATTTAGTTTTAAAGATCTTGACATGAGGAATCCAATGATGAAAACGGTTCAAGATTTGGAGGCGCAATTTAATATATAAAACGTTTTAAATAAATGGATCTATGAAAAAAGAAAAAAACTCTCAGGTTGCGACAAGTGACGCACATGCAACGCGTCACTTGTCAAAACTTGAAAAGGTGGAAATGATCATCTTTGGAAGAAGTACTCCTCAATTAGTGATTTAGAGAGACCGCTCTCGGAATAGCGATCGAGTAAAAAATAACCCTGTATGACCAGTATTGGGCCTATCCCAGTGAAGCCACACTGAAGGCAACTGCCGTCTGACCCAGACAATAAGCGAGAAATAGCAACTGCATAATTCACAACCCAACTTAGTTTAACTGCCATTCACATATACACGTCAATATTTTTTTAATTTTCCTTTTAAATGTATATTTAGTTCATATATATATATATATAATATCATTTATCTTGCAAATTTATATGTAATTTGTTCACTGCATATTAAAAAAATGTTCATCATGTATTGAAAAATTGTTCACAGTTTACAGAAATTGTTAATCAACTATTAATAATTATTCAGACTTCAAATATAAAATTTTATTGTGTATTAAAACAGTGTTCACCATGTATTTCAAAAAATTTCATGTTTAAAAGAGTATTCGTAATTTTCAAAAATTTCAATGGTTATTAAGAAAATATTCATAGTTTGATCATAAAACGTTTTTCGTTTACTTAAAAGGTGCACATCATGTATTTAAAAATGTATATATAACTAAAAAGTATTCATGTGTTTAAAGAAATATTCTTCAAGTATTAAGAAAACTTCATCACATATTAAGAAATGTCCACTCTGTTTTGAAAACATTTCACATATTTTAAGAAAATATTTCACACATATTTAAAATAATGTTCCTGTACTTTAAATAAAATGGCCGCATATCTTAAACATTTGTTCATGTAGTTCTAAATAAACTCTTGTATTTTAACCGAACGACTATAGAATAAATAAAGAAAAGTGAACAAAAATAGGGTAAACAAAAAACCCAAAAGTAAATAAAAAATTAAAATAGGTAAATGGAATACGGGAAAAGGGAAATAGAAAAAAATGAAAGAAAAAGAAAGAAAGAAAGAAAGAAAGAAAACTAGATTTGTTTTACGGGAAAACATCCAATCTATTCATCCTTAATCATGGTAGTATAACAAACATCAGAAATAATAAAAATTACATCCAGATTCATAGACCACCTAGCGACGGCTATAAGCACTGATGCGAGCCAAAGGCGCGCCGCCGTTAACGCCCCTCTCTCACTGGAGCTGGACAAGACTTGTTACAGTAGATAGTTAGGAATTCCCTGTGCTAAGGCCTCATACAACTAGCGCACCAGAACACCAAACGCCGCCGATAAAGAGTAGCGTAGATCGGAAACCAACCCGAAGACACACAAACATAGATGAACAACGAACATATCCGAGCAAATCCATCAAAGGCACAACTGCTGGAGACGCACCTCCACAGAACCACCAACGATGCTAGATGCACCACCGAAACGGGAGCTAGGCGGGGAGAACCTTATTCCATCTTCAGGGAGCCGCCACCGTCTTGTCTTCCCAATCTTGACACAAACCCTAACAAAACTAAAAAATATATCTAAAAACAGAGCCCTCCCACCGGCAGGAGGCAGAGAAACCCTATTTTTTAGGAGAGAAGGATGCAATCTCCTTTGTAAATGTATGGACTAAACTAGAAGCGTAAAACATAAAAAGACCTGCAAAAGCGAGTTCTTGGAAAAAAACCTACACTAAATTATACTAGTATTAAAAAAACACTCCTAAGAAACAATCTATGAAAAAACCACCCTTTATCGCCAGCACTGGGCCTGGCCAAGTTAAGCCACGCTAAAGGATGGTGTGACGACGTATGACTAACAATACATGAGAAAGAGTAAAATGCACGCGTGGTCCTAATTCTTTCAAAAAGAGTGTTGATTGGGTCCTAATTATTACAAAATATATATTTGGGTCCCAATTCTTTTTAAGTTGTTCATCAGAGGTCCTAATCCGGTTTGACCCCCATTGACTAGCTTGTGTGGTGCTTTGACCAGAGCCACATCGACACCAGGGCCCAGGCAGGATAACGATCGGGCGAGCATATTTGCAAAATAGCCCTCAAACCCTAATCCCCTCTCATTCGTGGCCCGTTCCTCTTCCCCACCCCTCAATAGCGGCGGCGCTGCTCTGGTGAGAAGAGGGAGTTGTTGCCAGTTGTTGTTCGGTGCTGCTAGGTTGTAAATAAGTATGTGGGACAACATACATGTGAAAGAGAGTGGGCACTGAATTAATTCACACCAAGATATCTGGCTGGCAGGTATGTGGAGGCATTCAGAGCAGATGAGAAGATGTCCTTGTAGAACTTTGCCATGCTTGTTCAGTTGGACTACAATATGATTCCTAATAGAAGCAAGCTAGCAAGAGTAAGGATTGCACTGAATCAAATAAACGGAGATGAACTGGAACAATACAATTTACGCTGGGACTTTGCAGTTGAAATTAGAAGGTCAAATCTTGGAAGTACGCACAATGTTTGTGAATGCAAAAGATGGAGTTTTTGAGAACTATTACATGCAAGGTAGTCAGAGTCGGGATTCGGAGTCGGATCGATTTTCTGTAGACAGAATCGAGTCGTAGTATTGAGTCGTGGAATCGAGGATTCTACTAGATTTACTCAAATAAGATATTTTGTATCCACGCCAAAAATTTATATGGGTTCTATATATTTTTAACACTAAATATAGAGCAAAAACCGTAGACATCAATGCTAGCTGTATTCACTTATTTTCATGGCTAACCTACTGTCTAGCTTGCGTGTAGATAACACATATGAGAGGGAAATATATAGAACATTTCAATCTTCAATGCATGAAATTTTCTTAGGAGGTTTTTTTAGAGTTCGAGAATAGCCGATCACTTGTATAGCTAACCCGTTGTGCTGAACCTTGAAGACTCTTGATGTCCTTCTCCAATCAATGTTGACGTGTCCTCCATCTCACGCCAATTCAATCCGTTAACAAGCCTGATCCTCAGTTTTTATTTAGGGTTTCTGAGAGCTAGATCAAAGATGTTGGCGGCTGAGTGTTTTGGCTTGGGAGGGGAATAAAGGGCCATGAGACATGTGAAAAGGGTTTGGACGATTGCATACTATTCTGCTACAACCAAACAAATGACTTAGATAAATTATTAGAACCACACATAGTCCATAACATAGTCGGGATTTTGAGTTTTGTACATGATCCTATGATTAGGATCGCGACTCAATATGGATTCTACCTGATCCAGATTCATAGTAGGACTTGGATCGACATGCTTCCGTAGGGTTGTAAAGTCGTAGGATTCTAGGAGTCGAGTCGGGATTCTGACTACCTTGATTACATGTCATCGGATGCATGCAAGAGAGGTTTCTTGCTTGCAGACCAACTCCATGCATTGATGGGTGCCAGATTAAGAACAAGTATGGTGGAGCGATGTTGATAGTTGTTGGAGTTGATCCAATGATTGTATCTTTCCCATTGCAATTGGCATTGTTGAAGTGGAAGATGCTAATACATGGAACTGGTTTCTAAACACACTCAAAGAGGATCTAAACATACAGAACACAACACCATGGACACCGCTGAGTGATAGGCAGAAGGTAGCTTTACACTACTAGAATCAGCTACTTTGCCATCTGCCAGCTCTTTGCCGTCAGCTAGCAGACGGCAAAGAAGCTCTTTGCCATCAGCTACCCGAAAGCAGACGGCAAAGAACTGGCTGATGGCAAAGAAAGCCTTTGCCATCAGCCTGTTCTTTGCCGTCCGCTAGCTGACGACAAAGAATATTTGCCGTCCGCTAGCAGACGACAAAGAGGGAGGGGGGCCCCACTTAGGAGCTGGGTAAAAAATACTTAACGTCCCCCCGCTTTGCCGTCCGCCGCAGACGGCAAATATGAACAAAAGCGGACGGCAAAGGAGGGCGGACGACAAAGGCTACCCTAACTAACCTAACTAACGGCCGAGCCCCCTCCCCCGCCCGTTACTCATCTCTCTCCCTCGACCTCCTCCGCCCCTGCCCCGCCCCCGCCGCCCGGTGCCGCCCCCGCCCTCGCCGCCCCCGCCACCGCCCCCCGGCACCCGGCGCCGCCGCCGCCCCCACCCCCTCCCCCACCCGCCACCGCCCCCATCGTCCAGCCGCCCGGCGCTGCCCCCGCCCCTCCCGCCCCCGCCCCCGCCTCTCCCGCCCGGCGCCCCCCCACCCACCCACCACCCCGGCGCCAGCGTCGCCCCCTGCTCTGGTGAGTTTTTTTTCTGTTTTTCTTTTTTGCTATTTAATTCTTGTTTAACTGTTAGTGTTAGTGTTAGATTTAGTGTTAAAAAAGAAGAAAATTTAGTGTTAGTGTTAGAAAAAAGAATATGTAGAAGAAAAGAAGAAGAAGTGGAAAAAAGATGAAAAAGAAGAAAAGAAAAGAAGTAGAAAAAAGATGAAAAAGAAGAAGAAGTAGAAGAAGTAGAAGAAGAAGAATAGTAGAAAAGAAAAGAAGTAAAAGAAGTAGAAAAAAGATGAAAAAAGAAGAAGAAGAAGAAAGGAAAGAAGAAGAAAGGAAAAAACAAGAAGAAGAAGAAAGGAAAGAAGAAGGATAGAAGAAGAAGAAGAAAGGAAAGAAGAAGAAAAAAGAAGAAGAAGAGAAGGAAAGAAGAAGAAGGATAGAAGGAAACACCCTGACCACTGACCCCGACACCCCGACCCCGACACCACACCCCGACACCTGACCCCGACACCCTGACCCCGACACCACACCCCGACACACAGACCACGACACCACACCCCGACACCCCGACACACAGACCACGACACCACACCCCGACACCCCGACCCCGACATGACACCCTGACCCCAAAACAGCACCCCGACACCGACATGACACTCCGACCCCCTAAACCTCCCGAAAAGGTTCTCTTTGGCCTTCTAGAGGCCGACGGGGTTATATATTTGTGAATTATTAGTTAGGTCATATTTTTTCGATTTTGTTATGAAAAAGATCATATATAATTGTGTTGATCGGGTAGATTTAAATGTGCAGTTGTTTCATCGCTGCGAGGTTTGGTGTTCGACGACCTCACCGTGCGTTTGACGAGCTCTGCCCCTTCGTTCGTGGGTGAGCACAAATGACATGTCCTTCTCCCCCATTAATTATTTGCACAAATGACATGAAATTTGGTAGCTAGCTATATATGTGTCTTGAATCATCAGTTTGCGTAACCAATATGTGTCTCCCGTTTGAAAGTGTCATAGTTATAAATATGCATGCATTTGCATATTTATAACCTTGATTCTTTCGAATTGTCCAACGCTATCCATGGACAGCCCGAGTATGTGTAGATTGGGTTCGTTTTCCCATATGCTTTGCTCTGGATCCGACGCATAAATTTCGTCAGTGCCTCCCCTGTTGTTCTCCGGGTACACATCCTCTCTGTTTATTGCAGAGACGTGTATCAGGAGAACAACGGGGAGGTGCTGCCGAAATTTTGCGTCGGATCCGGAGCATAGCTTGGGAAAATGAACCCAATCTACACATACTCGGGTGGGATTAGGACCTATCATTACCTATTAGAGTGTAGGTTGCATGGACGTAATAAAATTGACAAAGTAGATCAACTAATGAATATATACATGGTGAATTATATATATAATTGTTGTGTGTCCAGTAGCTCTAAAAGTCAAGATGAGTGATTGTGCGTGGATGTATACCAGTCACACTGGTCAGAACAAATGGAGCGCTGAATGGTTGACAACAACCAAGGGGTTTGTGCAAGCTGCATTTGCAAATGGCCAGAGGAAAACTTGGTGCCCCTGTTTCCGATGCGGCAATTGGGAAAAGAGGACAGAGGCTGAAATGGGTAAACACCTACAGAAGAATGGTTTTACGCCCGATTATACGGTGTGGACATTTCATGGTGAGTCTGCCCAACATGACCGAGCTGAGGTGGATCATCGTCGCACCGACGAGCATGGTACCGGGATGGAAAACATGGTGCAAGACTATGATGATGCTCGGGATTCGGACGAGGAGATGGAGGAATCTGCAAAGGCCTTCAATGAAATGTTGGAGTCTTCAAAACGTCCGCTCCACGAGCACACTGAGCTTTGTCAGTTGGATGCCATCTCACAAGTAATGGCTTTGAAGGCTCAGTTCAACTTGGGCAGAGAATGCTATGATGCAATTATGACAGTATTTGGACGCTTTCTACCCAAAGGCCATGTAATGCCTACAAACCTGTACCAGTCGGACAAAATCCTCCGTGCACTGAAGATGCCCTATGAGAAGATACATGCCTGTGAGAAAGGATGTGCCTTATTTAGGCTTGACTATGCGGACTTGAACTATTGTCCCATTTGCAAGTGTTCCAGGTATATTGTGGTAGAAAACGGTATGGGTGAGAAGACACAAACCAAAATCCCTGTTAGTGTTCTTCGGTATATGCCAATCGTACTAAGACATCAACGTCTTTTCATGGTCGAAGAGACGGCCAGACAGATGACATGGCACAAAACAGGAAAAAGAACTGAACTAGATGCAGATGGTAATCTGATGATGGTACACACATCGGGTGGTGTTGCGTGGAAAAAGTTTGATGAATTACATGCTGACAAAGCGGCAGATCCGAGGCATCCTCGAGTCGGCATCAGCACCGATGGGTTCAGTGTGTTTGGTATCACTAGTAGAAAACAGGGCTTTCGTCCAGGCCAGTTTAGCCCATTAGTCCCGGTTCAATCCAGAACCGGCACCAATGGAGCTATTTGCCCCGGTTCGTGAGCCCAGGGGGCCGGCCGGGCCACGTGGGCCATTGGTCCCGGTTCGTCCGGACCTTTTGGTCCCGGTTGGTGGGACGAACCGGGACCAATGGTCCTAGCTCCTGGCCCACCACTATTGGTCCCGGTTGGAGGCATGAACCGGGACCAAAAGGGCTACCTTTAGTCCCGGTTCATGCCACCAACCGGGACCAATAGTGGTGCCTATATATAGCCCCTCGCGCAAGAGCAGAGCACACTGCTCTGTTTTTTCTGGCCGAGGGGGAGAGGGCTTGGTGGTGCTCTAGCTCACCTCCTATGCACACAAGGTGTTCGATGGAATGCCCGAGCCACACTACTTAAGGTTTCTCCTCTCCAAGCTCGACCGCCAAGCTCCATTTTCCTCAATATTTGTCTAGGTTTAGCGGTCCGTCCCGCCCCGTCCCCGTCTTCACCGCCGTCGATCACCCGCGCCGATCTCATCGCCGGCACCACCGTGGTGAGCCTCTTGTTCTTATCTTCTTTCTGAAAGGAAAAATATTATTACTTGTTTGTTTAGATAGATACTTGTATTATTTTCTTACTTTTATTATTGCATCTTATATAGTGCGCCGATGGTTTTGGTATCCGCCCCCGTCGGCCCTCGTCCTGTCTATGATTCGGATGTGGTATATATTATCTTTTCATAACTATTGGTTCATTTATTGTTTATGAAAATTATGCCGACCAACGTGACATAGATCTTATTTATCTAGGAGGTTGTTGAACCGGAAATTCCAACCGACCTTATTGTCGAGAGGTTAAATTTAGTTGGAGAAGAAAACAATTTCTTGAAGGAAAAAATAAAAAAAACTTAAGGAGGAGAAGATGATATTGGAGTTGCATGTTGCGGATGTCGTCGATGATCACAAGATCAAGATGGATGCAATGCGCTTGAAGATGAGAAAGATTAGAAAATATGCCATTCATACCGAGGCTTGGTATCATTATGCCGTTGGATCAGTTGTTACCTTGGTTGCGATTATGATCGCATTTGTTTTCGCATTGAAATGTTTTACATAGTTTCAATGTATGGTTTAATTAATTTAGATGCTCTGCAGAGCTTTATGTTGTTAGATGAGAACTATGTATCTACTTTGGTTTTTATGTGATGATGAACTTCTATTAATTTGGTCACTTAATTATCTATTCATGATGTTCTGTAATGATTTTTGACACACTTAATTATATATAATGCACGCAGATGAACCGGCAATGGATGTACGGTGACAGACACACCTCCGAGTACATTAAGGGCGTGCATCATTTTCTCGAAGTGGCTGACGCAAACAAGCAGAATGGTTTTATGTGTTGTCCATGCCCTATATGTGGGAATACGAAGTCTTACTCTGACCGGAAAATCCTTCACACCCACCTGCTTTACAAGGGTTTCATGCCACACTATAATGTTTGGACGAGGCACGGAGAAATAGGGGTTATGATGGAAGACGGCAAGGAAGAAGAGTACGATGACAACTATGTGCCCCCTGAATACGGTGATGCTACTGAACATCAAGATGCACCAGACGATGTGCATGATGGTGCTGCAACGGGCGAAGCTGCTGAAGATCAAGAGGAACCAAACGATGTGCCCGATGATGATGATCTCCGCCGGGTCATTGTCGATGCAAGGACACAATGCGAAAGTCAAAAGGAGAAGCTGAAGTTCGATCGCATGTTAGAGGATCACAAAAAGAGGTTATCTATGTGAAGGACATGTCTACCAGACCGAGGAAAAGAAAAGATAAGGAAGCGAATACATCATACAATAAGTATTTTGTTGTAAATAATGCAGAAAACAGAACAAAAAACTGAAAAAAATAAAAATAGCAACAATAAGTATTTTGCTGTAAGTAGAAACAAAATAAAATAAATAAAGCAACAAAGGAAACAAAAAAAGAGTTTTCAGATTTGAAAACTAATGGCACTAACAGAAAGTTTATAATTTTTCTAAAACTAAAAGCAAAAAGAACTAAAAAATAAAGCAAAAAACAACAAAAACTAAATAATGCAGAAAACAGAACAAAACTCTGAAAAAAAAATAAAAATAGCAACAATAAGTATTTTGTTGTAAGTAGAAACAAAATAAAATAAATAAAGCAACAAAGAAAACAAAAAAAGAGTTTTCAGATTTGAAAACTAATGGCACTAACAGAAAGTTTATAATTTTTCTAAAACTAAAAGCAAAAAGAATTAAAAAATAAAGCAAAAGACCAAAAGAAAAATAAACCAAAACCAAAATAAACTAAATAAAGCAACAAATAAAACAAAAAAACAAAAAAAATGCCACCTACTGGGCCCCCACGGCCTGAATACGACTAGAAACCCTATGGGCCAGTATTCAGGCCCGTGGAAGGCCCAGTAGGCCCACAGGCACAGATGGCAGAGTTAGGCCCGAAAGCCTGCTTTAGAGAGGAGCTTGAGAGGGGAGCCGCACCGCACCTTATAAACTAGTGCGGCTCCCTCTCAACTAGCAAGGTGGGACTAAACATTTGGCGCGGGGCAGCACAAGGCCTTTGGTCTCGGTTGGTGGCACCAACCGGGACTAAAGGGGCCTTTGGTCCCGGTTGGTGGCACCAACTGGGACTAATGCCCCCCTTTAGTCCCGGTTGGTGCCACCAACCGGGACCAAAGGCCGCCGCTTCCCGCCCTTTGGGCTGCTGAAAATTGGCCTTTGGTCCCGGTTGGTCGCACCAACCGGGACTAAAGGGGGCATTAGTCCCGGTTGGTGCCACCAACCGGGACTAATGCTCAGTGTATATAAATAACACTTGTGAAAATTTTCAGTTTCATCGCGCATTTGCCCCCCGACGACGCCGCTAGGCTGCCCCGCCGCCGTCGCCGTCGCCCGTGCCCCCGAGCCCACGCCGTCGCCACCCCGCGCCGCCCCGACGCCGTCGCCACCCCGCGCCGCCCCGACGCCGTCGCCGCGGGCCACCATGGCCGCGACGTCCCGACGCCGTCGCCGCCCCGCCTCTGCCTCGCCGTCGCCTCTGCCTCGCCCCGCGCTGCTTTGGTCAGGGCCGGCACCGCCCCCCTCTTCCCCCTTTTTTTGCAAATATAGTTTTTTTCCTGATTATGTGTGTATATGTATGAGTATATATGTATATGTGTATATCTGTTTATATGTATTTTTTTAGATTTTTTTTGTTTTTTGCATTTTTATAAAAATGTATATATGTTCTCTATGTATATATATGTTTTCTGTTCATAGATTTTTATTTGAACATTATTTTAAAAAAAACAAGCAATACAAGAAGAAGAAAAAGAATGAGAGGAAAAAGGAAAAAAGAAGAGGAAGAAAGGAGAAGAAGAGGGGATAGGAAGAAGAGGAGAAATAAATAAGAAGAAGAAAAAAGAAGAAAAAGAAGAGGAGAAGAAGAAAAGAATAGAGGAGAAGAAGAAAAAATAGATTTTTTTTTTCTATTTTTTCTTCTTCTCCTCTATTCTTTTCTTCTTCTCCTCTTTTTTTCTTCTTTTTTTTCTTCTTCTTCTTCCTTCTTCCTTCTTCCTCTTTTCTTCCTTTTCCTTATTTTCCTTTCTCGAGGGATAAGAAGAAAAGAAGAGGAGAAGAAGAAAGAAAGGAATAGAGGAGAAAGAAGAAACTTTGACACGAGGGGGGGGGTACCGATACCCCCTCCCCGATAACATTATTTTCCCATGTATATGTATGTTGCGTCGTTGTCGATATAACGAGGGTGTCGAGGATCGCCGAGGGCCGAGGGTCGGGAACTAGGGTAGAGGTTCGAGGGTCGTTAAGGGGTCAAGGGTCGAAGGTTTCAGGGTCGAGGGTTCCTATAGTGTCAAAGTATTGAAGAAATCCAATAGCTTGTGGGCGTCGATGCCCACGTCGATGCCCACGTCACTTGTGGGACATAGATGTACTGTTCAACGCCGACCCCCTCCCGATAGCTTCAACACGTGGGGGGGGGTCGATATTACCCCCTCCTAGCTTGAAGTGTTCTCGAGGCCACCCCCTAACCCTTGAAGCGTTGTCGAGGCCACCCCAAACCCTAGAGAAGCAGCGTCGAGGCCACTAATATGATTCCTTATTGTGATTAGCTAGCTAGTTCTACGTTTGCCACTAATATATCCATATCTATCATGTTTGAATAATAATTGCCATGTTGTAAATATTTGTAGAAACTATGGACACCCCCCGAGACGAAGCACAAGAAGCGTTGTTGAGGGACATAATCGCAGAAGGAAGTGATTATCAGTTTGATTGACCTCTATTTCTTGTAAAGTGGTTGTGGCAGGAACAAGGGAATGATTTCTGTGGATACTACATTTGCGAGTCCATCCGCCACACGACCTGTGAGCGGGGCTACTCCGACAAACAATATGAAGTGCGTAAATAACAATATTCACAATTTTATTTTATTACCATCATTTGTGTTGAGTTTCATTCATTCATATATATATATGTATTGACCCCCTTCTTAAAATTAGATGTTTCGGATGCGGGATGAACTCCTAGCACCAGATCGCATGCGAGCAATTCAAGAGGAATTGGCAGCATTCTTTCTTGACCACGTGATCGCTGAAGACGGAGAATACTATGTGGACCACGCGTCCGTATTTTAGGAGATTATATATTTGTAAAAGATAATTATTGTATATATGTAGCCGGTAGTGTCAAATAGATATACGAGAACTTGTTTGTTCGAATAATCTCTCGGAGAAGGAGAGGTGGTCGATATCACTTATCTCTGTATGCATATATGTTCATGACGATCTTCTGTTTGCTTACTAGCTAGCTAGCATGTCTAGCTAGTCCTCTCTATACGTATGTATGTATGGTACGTAGCGTCGACCAAGCACGGACAAAAGAGAGGACACTTCTCTCTATTAATTAGCTAGCTATAGCACAATATATGAAACACCTTAATTAACCCCCCAAAACCCCCCAACCCCCCCCCCTTTCAAAAAAAAACAAAAACCACAGCCACATAAACGCTGACGCGTGGATGCCTATTGGTCCCGGTTGGTGCCACCAACCGGGACCAAAGGCCCTCCTGCCTGGGCTCAGGGGACAGGCCACGTGGAGGCCCTTCTGTCCCCGTTCTGGATTGAACCGGGACTAAAGGGGTCAGGGCATTAGTACCAACCCTTTAGTCCCGATTCATGAACCGGGACTAAAGGCCCTCACCAACCGGGACAATAGGCCCTTTTTCTACTAGTGTATGATGGCAGCCCAATACAGTTGTTGGCCCGTATTTGTCTTTCCACTCAATCTCCCCCCCGGACAGAGTATGCAAAGAAAGAACATTTTCCTGACGTTGATAATTCCAGGGCCCAACTATCCGGGGAAAAATATGAATGTGTGCATGCAGCCGCTTAAGGACGAATTGCAAGAAGCCTGGGATAATGGGTTCAAGACATACGACGCCTATAGCAAACGAAACTTCATAATGCGTGTCTGGTACATGTACTCGACGCATGACTTGCCGGCGTATGCGCTATTCGTTGGCTGGTGTGTGCATGGAAGGTTCCCGTGCCCCACATGCAAGGGAGCTCTTGAGTTTCGTTGGCTTCAGGCCGGTCGCAAGTTTTCTTGCTTCGACATGCATAGACAGTTCCTGGATCCTCGCCACAAGTTCAGGAAAGACAAGAAGAACTTCATCAGAGGTAGAGTTGTAAAAAACTCTGCACCACCTGCGTTGACAGGCCAACTGAGAGGATGCAGAAGACGCTTCGAGAAAAATGTAAAAATCGTTGGTGCTACCCAACTGAGAGGATGCAGAAGACGCTTCGAGAAAAATGTAAAAATAAACGTAGAATTGAAGCGTCTATGGCTGAGGCATTCATCACTGAGGAGGCGGGCAAACTTCGTGACAGCACACTACGAAACCAAAAATAGTCATTTGCATAATCCGAAGCCTCGGTACAATGCTGACGAGCCTAAAAAGGGTGGATCCAACCTCAGCCTATTCATAGGCAATCTCGCACCAGCCAGTGTTTCAAATCCAGTATCTTTGGATAACGAAGAATGGCGGATCATTTCGTTGTATATCTTCAACAACCTGATAGAAGTGCGGCCGTACATCGAGTAAGTTCTCGGTACATTGTTTTGCAACTTCTATTTCCTTTGAACTGCTCTTATTCCTGGATATTTCATACAGTCGATACGTCGCCCTATTCTCGTATGGAGCGGTGATCCAAAAGGATTCCGTCGAAGAGTATGAGCTTCTCACAAAGCAAGGAGGCGGCTATCCCGGTTTCATCTCTTGGTTCAAACAAAGGGTAAATTTTATTAGACAATTTCATTTCATTCGCTAATTTGTGCGTAATGCAACAATCCTTTCATATTAAACTCGTAGGCTAATTCAGAGTCTATGGATGCCGAATTGAGACAAGTCGCTAATGGTTTTGACTATAAGGTCCGTTCATTTGACAAATACGACATCAACGGGTATCATTTTCGTACCTATGGCAAAGAGCTATCCATGGCCGACCGAAAGTCTACAAATTGTTGTGTATCTGCTATCGGCGAAGGAGGTACCGAGTATTATGGGAGAGTTGAAGCAATTTATGAACATCTATTCTATGGTGAAAACCCACCGAATGTCTTAATCTTCAAATGTTATTGGTTTCAGCCGAAGGAGACTAGAAGGACTGATGAACATATAGGGCTAGTTGAAATCAACCAAAGCACCCATTTAGATGTTCCTGATGTCTATATAATGGCTCAATGGGCGACCCAAGTATTCTATCTACCCTAGGCCTGCCAAACTAATCCAAATCTGAAAGGTTGGGATGTCGTTTATGAAGTGCCGCCACGTGCTAGACTATCTCCCCCAAAGGAAGAGGATTATGAACCTCACATTAACCCAGACACATATGAAGGAGAATTCTTCCAAGAGACACATCTTTCCAAAAAGCGTTTCAAGAACCGGTATACTTCACCCCAAAACATTGAAGTAGGCAGCGACAGTGAATCCCACATCACCCCAGAGGAGGAACAAGAAGAGCCGGAACAAGAAGAGGTTACTGCTGCGGACGACCTCTCAATGCTTGACCGATTACGTAAAGGTGGCCTTCCACATGTTGATGCCACTGAATCCTATGAGACCGTCATTGATTATAGTGATGATGATGATTATGCATTTATTGATGATACTGATCGAGATTATTAGTAGTGTCAGGTATTCAATTTTTTTATGTTGTACTTGATGATGATACACTTAAGTGATATACATATTATTATTCATGTAGGTATTTTTTTATGTTGTACTAATTTCATTTACTCTTTGTCATGGCAGGTGTTGAAAAATGGAAGGGGAGCCGACTGAGGCCAAGGACAAACGTGCCCAAATTGAAGGTGTGCCACACCATCAAGGTAGCTCCATCTTATATCAGTTCGGGCGGAATTGGGTAATGTGGTTTGCTTCATTATTAATGCAATTCATTCATCATGCTAGCTTGAGCCCTTTAATTACTAATTTACTTTGTTTCTCTCTTTCAGGCGTGCTACAATAAGATGCATAAGGTGCCAGAGGGGTACGACCTGTATGCCATGGCCCACACTGCCTCTTACAAGCAAGTCAAGGGGAAGGCGAGGAAAGGGGAGGAGTTTAACCCGAGCCAGATCCCCTACAATCCAGAGCAGGTGATGATATCTAGTGGAGGGAGGTCCCGTGGCTCCATAGCCATTGATCCAAAGATTGCTCCTGAGACCACGGTGAGTTTAATTTGAATGGACGTTACTTGCTAGTCTTAACATTTGAGTGTCATCATGCTAACGAAACATTGGAAATGATCTTTGGTGTAGCGTTACTCCACACAAGCATCACACGATCCTTCTCCAGCTACTGGCCTGAGCCAGCCCGCTCCCACACCTCCATGATCAAGGTAAGTTTCTCTAGTTTTTTGCTTAACAAATGCATAAAGACCTAGACTTAGCTTTATTTCATCCAATATGCTTACCTTAATGACCTAAACGTAGATTCTTTTCCTGCAAAATGACTTAATAAGCTTACTGACCTCCAAAACCAGCCATTTTACCTAAGTTAGCTCTAAAACGATCTATACTTAGCTTTGTTTCCTCCAAAATGACCTAAATTAGTTATAATATGCTTAGTTAACTAGGTTTGCTCAATAATGACATGTACTTACCTTATTTATGTAAAAAACGGCATAATTAGCTTAGTTAGCTCATAAACGGTCCATTTTACCCACATTAGCTCTAAAATGATGCATTTTACCTAAGTTAGCTCATAAACGATCAATTTAACCTAAGTTACCTCACAAACGATGGTGTGCTTCTTCTTCTAGTCTTCTTATTCTAGTCACCTTTTCCTAACTTTCTTATTTTCCATTTTGCAGATTTCATTCACTTCTCGGAAGCTAGCTTGCTACGATGGAGTGCCTGTTTTTAATTTCATTCTCTTCTAGTATTCTTCTAGCTTGCTATGATGGAACTTGCTATCTTGATGAAACTTTGCATTGTAATATGTATGTGCAACTTTGCTATCTGGATGGAACTTGCTATGTATGAATAGATGGAACTATATATGTATGTACGATGAAACTTATGTGCTGTTAAATAGCTCTGTGAAATATATCTATATATGTCATATATATTTGCTGTGAAAATTGTTGGATTTAAAAAAACAGAAAAAAGAGCCAATATGCAGGCTCTTTGCCATCAGCCACCGACGGCAAAGGTCTCTTTGCCATCAGCAGTGGACGGCAAAGAGGCCACATGGCAGGCAACTGTGCTTCCTGGGAGGCTGACCTATTTGGTCAGTTTGCCAACAGTGGCTGACAGCAAAGAGAAAAAAAACTTTGCCTACAGCGGCGGACGACAAAGGCCTTCCGATGTTTGCCATCAGCGGCCGACGGCAAAGGCTTGCCGTTAACCACCTAACGGAGTAACAGCGCAATTATTGCCGTCAGTATTCTTTGTCGTCGGCAGCTGAAGGCAAAGGACCCTTTGCCGTCAGCCTCCTGAAGCGGACGGCAATGTAGCTCTTTGCCGTGCCGTACGTTGCCGTCCACTTTTGCCGTCCGCGGCAGACAGAAAAGACCTTTGCCGTCCGCCATCTGTGCCTTTGCCGTCCGCCGTGGCTGATGGCAAAGTAGCTGATTCTTGTAGTGTTTGCTTTTCATATTGTAGCATTTCACTTGTTGCCACTGTAGCTTTTCATACTGTAGCACTTCATTTGTTCCCACTATAGCTTTTCAAGCATTTCATTTGTTTTCTATACTGTGTGTATGTAGAGGTTGATCAATGTCGTCAATGCACTATTTCCTGATGCACAACAGAGGTTTTGTGTGAGGCATGTGCATCAAAACTTTGCAAATAACTGAAAGGGTGATGTTTTCAAGAATAAGTTATGCTAAATTGTAAGAGCTACACATGAGGCAGAATGGAAGAATTACATGCAAGAGAAGAAAGAGCTGGACCAGGGGATTGCTGGCAAGGATTGAAAGAGCTACACATGTGCCCATTCCCGACCAAGAAATCCATGTAGTTATATGGGCCATCTTCCCATTAGTAGTGCTGGCAAGGATTTGGTTCAACCTATAGCCCAAAATAAATCAGATGAGGAAAACAGGAGTGCACTCCATATGCAAAAAAGTAAAGGACAAATATGAATCTTACACGGTGATTGGTGCATTTGTCGAAAACCCTTCCAAGATTTGCTTTGGATTTATAAAGTAGGAAGATGGTTGACCGGAATCTACAGCAAGGGCACAACACCAATAGCAGCATCCCCGACTTTGGCTACGCCAAATGAGATAATGCCCATGGTGGAGATGGCACTGCCAAGGCCATGGATGGATGATAACCCACAAGTATAAGGGATCACAAACGTTTTTGAGGGTAGATTATTCAACCAAAATTTATTTATTTGACACAAGGGGAGCCAAAGAATATTCTCAAGTATTAGGAGTTGAGTTGTCAATTCAAACATACCTGAAAGACTTAATATCTGCAGCAAAGTATTTAGTAGCAAAGTAGTATGGAAGTACGGAAATGGTGATAACAGTACCCATAATAGTTTTGTAGCAATTGTATCAGCAGCACGATGAAAGTAACTTAGCAACGATCAATATGTGAAAAGCTCGTAGGCACTGGATCAGTGATGGATAATTATGTCGGATGACATTCATCATGCAATAGTAATAATATAGGGTGACACGGAACTAGCTCCAATTCATCAATATAATTTAGGCATGTATTCCGTATATAGTCATACATGCTTATGGAAAAGAACTTGCATGCCATCTTTTGTCCCACCCTCCCGTGGCAGCGGGGTCCTAATGGAAACTAAGGGATATTAAGCTCTCCTTTTAATAGAGAACCAGACCAAAGCATTAGCACTTAGTGAATACATGAACTCCTCAAACTACGGTAATCATCGGAAAGAATCTGAATTATTGTGACCTTGGGGTATGCAGATCATAACACGTAATAGGTGTCTACAACTTGCAAGATAGGATCAAGAACTCACATATATTCATGAAAACATAATAGGTTCAAATCTGAAATCATGGCACTCGGGCACTAGCGACAAGCATTAAGCATGGCAAAGTCATAGCAACATCAATCTTAGAACATACACTACAAAAAAATACACTTCCGTGATGATACGTGTTTGTCATAGTAGGTCACGTTTTCTGTCATGCATGTACATCCATGACGATTTTATGACAATCAATATAGTCATACCTCTGCTGTCCTAGAAGTGTTCCATGACATTACCAAAATTATCATCACGGAAGTGTCCACTTCCATGATGATAAATCACGCGTCACAGAAGTGCTTCCATCAAGGGTGACCGACATGTGGCATCCACCATAACGGAATGCCGTTAAGTTATCGGGTCCGGTTTTGGATCCGATAACCCGTTAACAGCCCGGACCAATGGGGATTTTCCACATGTAAAATCATCATTGGCCGTAGGAAACACGTGTTGCCTCACCGTTGGGACAGATGTCATCCACTCATTGGACAGGAGGCGCCTATGATAGGTTGACACGTGGCACGGCCCAACAGTGGCCCATTCCGGTGAAAAAGGCCGCCCCAGTAAAAATTAGCAGGCCAGCCCATATAAGGCCTACTTGTGTCAGGTCCATTTAAGCCCATGGTCCATATGAGATGTGCCAATTCGTCCCATCAACGGCCCGTTAAAGATTTGACACCATTGCAGCCCATCGTCATTTCGAGCCCGTTAACAGCCCACTATATATTTTGGCTCAATATCGGCCTGATGATATTTCGTCCTGTTAAAGGCCCATTCAATGGATGGGCCAATTTTCAGGATGTACATCTTTTGGCCTTTTAGCGACCCATTTAAATGTTGGGCTAATTTCCGTCCCGGTGTGTCTTTCAGCCTGTTGACGGCCCATAAATCAGATGGGCCATTTGGAGTCGGACCTGAGGTTTGGCCTTTTAGCGGCCCATTTAAGTGTTGGGCCAATTCCCGGCCCGGTGTCTCTTTCAGCCTGTTGACGGCCCATACATCAGTTGGGCCATTTGTAGTTGGGCCAATTCCCGTCCATGTGTGCCTTTCGTCATGTTAAAGGACCATAAATGAGTTGGGCCATTTGTAGTCGGACCTTAGATGTTGCCTTTTAAAGGGCCATGCCCTTCATGGTCCAATACCAGCCTGGTTTCTCTTTCGACCTAATAAGGCCCACAACACAGTTGGGCCATTTACAATACGGCCTGACTTTTGGACTCTTAGCGGCCCATGCTCTTCATGGCCCAGTACAAGCCCGCTGTCTCTTTCACTATGAGAAACAAATAATTTGCCGTCAGGAGATGTCTTTGTCGTCTGCTTTTAATCAGGCCAGACGGCAAAGACAAGGTTTGCCGTCTGCTGCAGACGACAAATAAATACTAACAGCAAAATAGACTTTGCCGTCTGCCCAACGAAATACACACGGCAAACCGCTCACTTTGCCATCTATCAAAACAATAACTGACGGCACAGACTTTGCCGTCTGTTCTTTTGATCAGCAGACGACAAAGTGAGATGTTTGCCATCTGTATTTTATTTGGTAGACGGCAAATAGAAAACACACCACGCGGATTGATCACGCGGATCAATGACGTGGCAAGATCCAAAATGCATGTATCCATCCACCATATGCATCGAACACACACGTAGCCACCCACCCACAAGTCAGGGGCCCAGCACCATGCATAAAAAAAGCCAGGGGCCCACCCACGAGGCCTGCCACCCCACGCGCACAACTCCTCTCTCTCTCTGCTTATCCCCTCGGCGCCCTCCTCTCTCCTTCGTGAGCAGTTCCACTCCGCCGGCCAGCTTCCTCCTCTCTCTTGTAGCTCCTCTCTCCTGCAGCTCCTCTATCCTGCTCCTCTCTACGTCTGCCCCGAGCAGAGCCCCGCCGCCGGCCAGCACCCTCCTATCTCTTGCTTCCTCCTGTCTCCCAGCGCCCGCCTGCCGGTCCCGCGCTCCTGAGAAACCGCACGCCGCCGGCCAGCTTCCTCCTCTCTCCTACAGCTCCTCTCTCCTGCAGCTCTTCTCTACATCTCCATCGAGCAGAGCCCCGCCGCCGGCCAGCTCCCTCCTATCTCCTGCTTCCTCCTCTCTCCCACCACCCGCCCACCCGTCCCGCGCCCCTGAGCAGCCGCACGCCACCGGCCAGTACCCGCCCGTCAACCTGTCCCCGAGCAGCCGGCTCTGCGCCCATCACTCGTCCGGCCAGCACCACGCACACTAGTCCACGAGAAGCTACACTCCACGCCCGCTAGTCACCGAGAAGCCGCACTACACGCCGCTCGTTCGTCCGTCCAGCACCGCGCCCCTCGCTTCCCTATCCATCATGGTCAGTGTGCAGCACCACCGTCGCCGCCGCGTGCAACTCCACTACCGCCGCATGAAGCTCCTCCGTGTCCACCGCGTGAAGCTCCGCCACCTCACTAGCGATGCGAGAAGCTACACCCTCCTCTCTTCTGCGGTCCTCCTCCCTCCTGCACGACCGCCAAACGACAACAGGGCATGACCAGACGATGACCATGACGACGCGCTACTCGGCCCTCTCGGCGCTGTTGGGCGAGCAGCTCAGTCCCGGCGAGCTCCGCCTCAATCTGATTTGGTTCGACGACGGCTGGTGGGCGAGATGCGCTGCTCCGGCTTCTTTTTAAAAGAAAGAAAAAAAACATTTTTTTGCCGTCTGTAGTTTAATATGACTGACGGCAAAGCACCCTTTTTGACTGACGGCAAAGAACGCGTCTTTGTCATATGCTATTTTTGTGGCAGACGGCGAATTCACAGATTGGCTGACGGCAAAATCTTTGCCGCCTGTCCGATGAAAAGCTGATGGCAAAGTTTTCTTTGCCGACTTATCTTTGCCGTCTGACTTTGTCGTCTGCTTCCTGACGGCAAACTCTTTGCCATATGGATTTAGGTCTTTGCCGTCTGTAATCCACAGACGGCAAATTACATGTTTCCCATAGTGTTTCGGCCTGCTAAAGGCCTACAGCATAGTTGGGCCATATGTATCCCAAACTTAGTAACAGCATGTTAACGGCCCGTGAAATCATTTGGGCCCACTTGTTGCCCGCTTCGATGTCGGCCTGTTAACGACCCGGGAGGTAACAGGGCCGACCATTAACTTTCGGCCTAGTAACGGCCCATTAACTTAATGGGCCCACTAAAGTTCGTACATGTATTTAGGCCAAATTAGATAATTTGAGCCCATTACGACGAGCAATTGTGCACAGGACCAAAACCGATGAAGCAAAGGTACGGCATACAGGGAATAATGTTGCACATCCAGCATATATTATAGGAAATTACATCCATTGGGCAATCAAAGATTGATGCCAGTGCAAATAAATGAGCAGAACCTAACCATCTACAACGTCACAATCTGCAACCTCCGCACAGATGACGCCCATAAGCATGTGGGCAAGTTCTTGCCGCTTTGCTACACTATCTCTGAGAACATTGATCAGTTGTTGTGTCGCACGACTCTGCGCCTCTGATTCATCCACCATTTCCATCATTGCTTCAGCCATTAATTGGTTCACAAACATACATTTATTCCGTTGCATTCAAGACAGAGGATACTAAATAGATTCAGATGGCAATTTTGGCAGGCTTGTATTATTGATAGTGGGGAGTGTCTCGACCACTGCATCATAACATAAATTAGGAGGGGAACCAAACAGATTAATCAGGAGTTATTACCATATTACCTGCCCTAAATTTATTAGAAAGAAACAATGGGGTTGCCTTGCTGTTTTTAGAGTTTGTCTTGTTATCTTCAGCAGCCTGCACCAAATTAACACACTAGCATTGCTATCATTGGCCAAGTCAGATAATAAGAAAGCAACATTGACACAACAAAAGGTTGGGCAACTAGCCTACACCAAATTAACACAATATGGCACATCTATCATCAGCCAGGTAAGGTAATACGAAAGCAACATTGACACAATGAATGAATGGGCAACCAGAGAAGCACTACAATTCAGTAATGTGTGTGATATGAGATAGTACACTCATGCAGCTCAGTACGCAAAACTAGCAGGTTGTTTTCCTTACAAAAATCAACATTAGCGCCTTTAACATTTTGCTACAACTAATTTTAGATCAGATAAAGGTTAGATTCACGCCGATTAACAAAATACATGCTGATGTAAAAATATAGTGATATACAACAGGTACTTACATCAGCATTGGAGCACAGAGAATTCCCGCCAGATATTTTCCTCGAATACGATCCCAATGGAGGAAGTCTTCTATCGTTTAACCTTATTTTCTGAAAGAGAGATGGGTAAGAAACATGTAGAAAATATGATCAGAATGCTATAAAATTTCATGATGCAAGGATACGCACACGCTTCTTAGAATGGAGTTGACATTCTTTTGCTGGACTGGAGCGGACTAGTTCTTTGGCCACTGGAATCTGCTTATTATCAATGGGAGTTGGGTTCTCTGTGCTGGAGCAGTATCTATGAAAAATGGAGTTGGTTTATTATCTCCTGGCGTTTGGATCTTTTGCAAAAACCTGGTTTGTAACCCTTCAGATTCTAACATAGCCGTCTTCTCCTTGCATGCCTTATATAGAAGAATGGTGCTTCAATTATAAAACATGCTACAACAGAGATGGAATAGGTACTGAAGAATAGAAAGGCATGACATATTGACATGTATTCCCTCCATCCAGAAATAAATGGATGGGTCTAGGCGTATTTCAGTTCTAGATACATCCAGTTTTATCCATTTCTGCGACATGTAATCCGGACGGAGGGAGTATGATGTAAGAGCTAGGGATACGACAGGACAACACAGTAAAAAACACTGAAAACCCACTGCAGAACCAAAGTATTCAAACCCACTGATATGAGATAGTACACTCATGCAACTCAGGATGCAAAACTACCAGGCAGTTTTCCTTACAAAAATCAACATTGTGGCCTTTAATCATACATTTTGCTACAACTAAATTTAGATCAGATAAAGGTTGGATTCATGCCGATTAACAAAATACATGCTGATGTAAAAATATAGTGATATACAACAGGTACTTACATCTGCATTGGAGCACAGAGAATTCCTGCAAGAATCTTTCCTCACATACGATACCAGTGCAGAAACCCTTCTATCTGTTAAGCTTATTTTCTAAAAGAGAGATGGGTAAGAAACATGTAGAAAATATGATCAGCATGCTATAAAATTTCATGATGCAAGGATACACACATGCTTCATAGAATGGAGTTGACATATTTTTTCTTGACTGGAGCGGACTAGTTCTTTGGCCACTGGAATCTGCTTATTATTAGTAGGAGTTGGGTTTCTGTATGTTGGAGGAGTATTTATAAAAACCGGAGTCGGTTTATTATCTCCTGGAGTTTGGATCTTTTGCAAAGGCCTTGTTTGTAACCCTTCAGATTCTAACATAGTCGTCTTCCCCTTGCATGCCTTGTATAGAAGAATGGAACTTTAATTATAAAACATGCTATAGCAGAGAGATGGAATAGGTACTGATTAATAGAAAGGAATGACATATTAACATGTATTCCCTCCATCTGGAAAAAATGGACGGGTCTGGGTGTATTTCAGTTCTAGATACATCCTTTTTTATCCATTTTGGCAACATGTAATCCGTACGGAGGGAGTATGGTGTAAGAGCTAGGGATACGACAGGACAACACAGCAAAAAAAACACTAGTTGAATGTAAAACTGTATGCTAGCGGAATACATACAGAAAAAACTAAGGCAACATACATGTCTATGATTGGGAAACTAAGATGGCATTGTAACAGAGCACTAGAACAACACTTGAATGTAAAAAAACATGGTATGGTAGACAGATGAACTACATACTGATGAATAACAATGCATAAGATATTCAGAAGCATGTGTCCAAATTAAGCAGATGGCATTGCGATAGAGTAGAATGACAGTACTTGAATTTGAAAACATGTTATCTGAATGGAATAGGTACTGAAAAACATAAAGGCATGGCATATTTACATGCATGATCAGCATGCTAAGCACATGGCATTGCAACAGAGTAGATACACTCTAGGACATTATATGCATGTTGTACCCATATCACAGGCCAAGTTAGAGCAAGGACCTTGTGGGGTGAAGAGGATTCATCATCTTTCCGCAAGTCTTCTGAAGAACTGCCTTTACATGTTCCATCATATTGGTTATAATTGACATCAAGTTTAATGGCCTTTACATTGCTCTATGAGGTTCTAATGGATATATCAGTGTGTGCAATTATATCTGACATGCATGGAAGACAACTATTAGTTAGATTTATGTAATGAGTGCATGTAGGAGACGACATAAATAGTAGGACCGAGGTTAACTAGCAGCAACAGGTCTCATAAACTAAAGGGAGAACACAGATGAAAGCTAAAGAATATGTATCGTTTGTACTTGAGATTAACTAGATGGCACACAAAAGTATTAAAGAACAACATAGGTAATACTAGTAGTGGTATAACACTATAATCACCAGCCTATGGGATAGCATTGGCTGATGGATGATAACTATGGAACAACGTTACCTAAAGAACAAGTATCTTAGCTAAACTATGGAACTGCATTAGCTCCTTAACAAGACACATAAGAGATCAGCATGAATATACAGTGAAATTTCATAATCTATTTTCCATGCTTAGATGAATAACAAAGCCATAAATGTTGCACACAAGTAAGATGAGGGTACAATCTATCTGGCCGTCATCGATAGGAGTGAGCATCATGTGCTGACTTGTCGATGGCCCTGCAGTTGTTGTGCATGTCCATGTCGGGCACGCACATTCGATGCAGGGAACTGTTGAGTGGGGATTATAGCTCCCTTCTGGTGTATGCTTCCCTTGTTGGAGCAGTTGCGGTGAGTCGGAAGACGGTGTGTCTGAAGATGCAGATAACACATAATGTTAAGAATGACATATCTCTTTGATCTAAAGAAATACGCTAAGAGATCAACAGCAAGGTACGAGAGTGGTCACATGTCCGTTGACTGAAGACTAAATTGGGGTCACACAATTTTATTTTATTTTGGTACTATCCAATCAACGCCGGATGGCTTGATGGCCATTTGTGCCTCCCGGCTGACACTGTTCGGAATCTTCCCTGAAGAGCCAGTGACCAACGGCAGAGCAGCCTGCCTCCGCCGTCCGTGGCCCCGGCTAAAACCCCGCTCCCTGCCCCACCGCACTGCCATGGTTGCGCCGCCCCCGGGCCAATCCACAAAGACTCCCCGTCATCCAGATCCGGCCGCGGCAGTACCTGCAACCCACGCAACTCTAAGATAGCCATCTAAGTGCTGCTTCCACGGGGAACTTGCGGCCCCGCACCCTTACGTTAGACACCAGCCAGTCGGCAGCCTAGGAGCTCCTCCGCCTCGAGGGGTGCTGCTTCCCATTGGGAATCGATTGGCCCAGAATAAAAATTCAGAAAACTAACGCCTAAATAAAGTGGTTTGAGATGAGGGTGTGACCTATCTGGCGGCATGGTGAAGTAGGCAAGTCCAGCTACCGAGTCGATGAGGCCGGCGCAGTTGCAGTGGCGATCGGCGGAAGGGAAACAACGATGTCGCGACGGTCGACGGCTATGGGGAAGCAGCGCCGGGACTTTGGACGGATCTGAAGTTAGAGCCGCTCCGGCGCTGTGAACAATGGCGGGGGTGAATCGCTCCGGTACGATTCACGTGGCCGTCGTCGAGGCAGCTCCAGCAACACGGAGTAAGAGGCACATAGCCCAGTGCACGATGGCAAATGGACAGCGTCTCCGGCATTAGGGAGGAGTGCGGCTATGAAATTGGTGCGGTAGGGGCGCCATGGAGGAGGGGCTGAGGTTTCGCGGCTCGCGAGAAGGGAGCTTCCCGGGGAGAAGGTGATTTGGCACCCACAAGGTATGAATGGGGGGGGGGATTGGGAGGGGAGTGGAACCAAGTCTTATGGACGCATTTGTCTGAAATGTGAGGGGGAGTTACAGCTCTACCATGCCTTTAGGCTTCTCGGCTTGGGTGTGTGTACTGAGGGTCAGAGATAGTAGAGTAACTTTGCTTCTCCCCAAATAGTGGGCGGGAGCGATTTCGGGCGAGACGGGCGTGTTTTGAAATATAGTGGGCGCGAGCGATTTTGGGCGAGGAGAGCGTGTTTTGAAATAGTGGGCGCGAGCTATTTCGGGCGAGGAGAGCGTGTTTTGCCGACCATGGTTTATGAATTATTCGGCACATGTCATTTCGGCCGAGGGGAAGGCGTGCTTAGATTAAGTTACAAACCTACCCTCGATGTACAATGGGCCAATTGATGCGTGTCCCAAATAGGACGGTAATTTCGCGTCTCTTATTTATTTGCTCGGGCGAATTCCACCGAGCGGAGAATGTTTAACGGCTCGTTCAAATTCGGGAGAACGAGCATCCACGTCTACCTTACCAAGTTGATTCGAATCAAATTTTGAAATATTAGCTTGCCACTTCTTTTTTAGACGAAGAGATGATGCTCTGGAGTAATGTGTTTTTACATGCTCGTTGCTAGCAATTTACTATATGACAAATAATTGACCCACTCAAAAACGTGAATCAAACACAAAATGAAATATCTCGATTCAATGAAATAGCTCGTTCACTAGGTCAAAATAGTGAACTAAATCCAAAATTGAACGCCTCAATCGAGTAGCATGTTGTACAGTATTATTGTACTGCATGAATATGTTGAAAGTCAAATTAATGAACTTGTTTGATATACGCATATATCGTTCATGTGTGGATTGCAGACAACATGTTCTCCAATTTAATATTTGAATGCAAGTTTATATCAAAACATGGTTTATATCAGTCTTTGATGCATAAAACGCGACCTCCCCCTCTCCCGGACTCCTATTATCTCTCTCTCTCTCTCTCTCTCTCCATCTCTCTCTCTTTGTGTGTCTGTGTGTGCGGGGGGGGGGGGTCTTTCTAGTTCGCATGCATATATACTCCATCTATAGGTCTCTCTCGCACACTATGTATGATACTCTAGCTAGTCCAAGCTAGATATCTTGGGTGCACTCATCGTACGCACACAAATTCCTTGGCTCATTGCCCGTAACTCTCTCATGCACCACTCTGTCGTCTCGGAGCTCTTCCCCCTCTCTCTCAAACTCTCCATCTACCTGGGTCACACATACACATGCATATCTCACTTGCACTCGATAGGCCCATCTAAAACTCTATCTCTCTCCCTCGTTCTCTCTCCACCTCACACGCACACACACACAATCTCATGCCTAGCTAGCCAAGTATGTTGGTCTCTCACTCAATTGTAGGCACACGCAGTCCCCCCTATGTGTATATGACTAGCTAATCTTAGTCTCCATCACAAACATGTGCATGGTCTATCTCGATTTCTCTCGGGGCATCTTTCTATCGTGCACGCACCTCCCTCGATCTCCCACCCATATAGTGCCCTCATGATCTCGAGGGGATCTCTCTATCACAAACACAACCTATCTCCCTCCCCATGCGTCCATGTCCTCCATGTGTCCCTCTCGACCTTTGTTCCTTGTTGGCCAGACCTCTATTGGACATGTGCTACAGGGGTGTCTCTCTCTGTTGGAAACAATCACACACTAGCTATATTCGTGTATCTCCTCTCCTCACTTTTCTATCTCGGAGATGCATGTGTGATATGTTCGCATAAGAAACGAAAAAATACACACACTCTCTCTCTAATTTATCATTTGTTGTCACTTTCTCTTTCACACACATACTCTTTCTGCACACTTTTTCATTCTCCTTCACACACACTTGATCTGTCTCGACTTAGGCACTCTCCTCGGTCCATAGCATATAGATTTATTGAAAAGTCAAACATCACAAAGTTTGACCATGTACGTGGAGAAAAACAATTACATCTAGAATGGCAAACATATACCATTAGATTCACCATGAGATGTAGTTTTGTATGATGTATCTTTGGTATTGTAGATATAAATAAAATTTGCGTAAACCTGATCAAAGTTTCCAAAGTTTGACTTCTAAAAAATTTACATGCACTGCATTATCAAGCGGATGGAATATCTCTTTCCCCCACTCAGCTATTTGACGCACCACTCAGCCTTATCGGGGCTCCTCAATCTCTCTCAAACTTTATTGGTCAGTTTGGTTTGTGACCTGACCCTCATGCCTTGATGGCCTGTACTGCCTAGTGTGGACGTGAGATGTAAAATATTTCTGCCTGGCCAGGCTTGTGTGGTGCTGAAGCATTTGGTTCATGCCTGGGCCAGGGCAAAGCATCAACGTCCCATCAATCAATCCATGCAGCAATTATTTAATGCTAATATCCATCCAGGTTCTTGTTAACCTTGTGGCCGCACGACCAGGCACGGCCAGGCGTTCGAAATCGGTTGCCTGGGCCAGACTACTTGCAGTGTGTGGTGTCCAGCCAGGCAAAAGTTGCTCAGGACGCAAGCCAAACTGACCTTATATCTCCCTGGTTCACATATACACATGTCTCGCTCACGCTATACATATAGACCCATCCAACACTCTCCACCCTTGTTCTCTCTCCATGTGACATGCACCCACCTTAGTACCATAATCCCTCACTCCATCATAGGCGCAAGCACTCCCCCCTCCTAAGTATGATTATCTCTTACTAGCCCTCAGGAACACACGTATTATCTCCTTCCATCCATACGTCTATCTCGATATCTCTCGGGGCATCTTCTATCGCGCACACACCTTGTCACTCGATCTCCCACCCATGTAGTCCCATCACGATCTCCAGGGGATCTCTCTATGACAAACATACACTCTCTCCTCCCCATGTTTGCATTTTCTCCGTACGTCTCTCTCGACCTCTCTCCCTTGTTTGTCAGACCTCTCTTGGCCACGTGCTAGGGGTCTTGCTCTCTTGGTTCCAAACAACCACACACTATCTCCTCACCTTGCCTCCATTGTCGAAGAAGCATGTGTGATATGTTTGCATAAGATACACGCGCTTTTTCTCTACTTTTATCATGTGTTGTCCATGTCTCTTTCACACACGCACACACACTTTTTTCACTCACTCTTTCTATTTCTCTCTCTCCCTCTCTCTCTAGTTAGGGACTCTGTCACGTCCATAAGCATATGGATGTTTTGAAAAGTCAAACCTCATAAAAGTTTGACTAGGTATATGTGGAGAAAAACATTTACATCTGGAACGACCATTAGATTCATCACAACATGTACTTACTTCATACTATCATTTATCTTTGGTATTGTAGATATAAGTAATTTCTTTATAAACTTGTTCAAAGTTTCAAAAGTTTGACTTTAGAAAAATGTTGGAACTACATAATCGAACGGAGGGAGTAGCTCCTTCTCTCTCTCTCTGCTATCTCTCATGGGCCTCCCCTCTCACTCGAACTCTCTATACTGACAGATTATACGCTCACTGTGTCAGTGTATCGCTCTGTATATTGTTTAGTTGACTGGTCAACCAGTCCACGTGCTGCGTTGTCAGCTCGTGTTCTGTATCTTCCACTACTAGAAAAAGGGCTATAGATGGAATGGCCACTAATGGCACACCAGACATGTGGTGCACCACTACTATATAGCAGTGGTGCACCATGTGCAGGTGCGCCATAAGTGTGAAAGACACTAATGGCGCACCAGACAAATGGTGCGCCCCTAGTAACAATATTTTATGATTATTTTTCCAAACATACTAATGGCGCACCAGTGCACAGTGCGCCATTACTACTTCTAAATAGTAATGGCGCACCAGCCGCACAGTGCGCCACTACTGTTGTTTTTTTATTCTTTTTTTTGCAAAACTACTAATGGCGCACCGTGCCATAGTGCGCCATTACTAGTTTAAACTAGTAATGGTGCACTATGCCGCGGTGCGCCATTAGTATATAGATTTTTTTTGCAAAACTACTAATGGCGCACCACCAGTAGGTGCGCCATTAGTAACCAGGGTTACTAATGGCGCATTTACATGTGGTGCACCATTAGTAACCTGGGAAGAACATGATATTTTGGACAGCCACACCTAACCACTCACTTTCCCCACTTCATTGTCTCCACCTCCTCCTCCAAGCTTGTCTCGGCTGCCTCCTCCTCCTCACCTCATTTGCACCATAGATTCATCCAAATTAAGTGGTTAAATTACCTTTTTTGATAAGTAAGTAAGGGGGGAAGCTATCTTTATGTTGTTCTCCCTCCAACAACATGCACATGCACTTTTTGTGGCCTAGCTAGATCTATGTATGTTCGTGGTGTTGCATATGTTTGTGGTGTTGCATATATGTTTGTGTTTTCAGGTACCGGTATTTGAAATGCGATAGTTGCCAATATTTTGTGGGAATGTTGATTCATTTCCGTTTGGGCGAGAATTTTGGCACTATGCATTCTTTTTGGTCCTATTTTTAGGGAAAGTCATGCCAAATTTTCTCTTGGTTCTAAAATATCGTTTTGCTCTACCAGATAGGCGACCATGGTCTGCACGATGACCGAAGGCATCGTGAATAGGTTTTTGAGCTCCGCGAAGGCCAAGATGCTTCAAAAGAACGAGACAGAGATAAGATGTTCGTGTCGAAGATGCAAGCTGAAGAGCCTTATTGCGGACCCGGATTCTGGGCAGGTGCGGGACCACCTGCTCTTGCATGGTTTCATGGATGGCTATCGGTGGCAAGGCGATGAAGATGACTATGAAGTCGTCCATGGGGGCCGGGCAAGAAATGAGGAAGGGTAGAAAGACAATCACCATGGCTAGGGCGGGCGAGAAGACGAAGAATCTCCAGGACATGATCACAATGGTGATGTTGTACATATTCATCATGTAGAAGATGTAGGACATGATGATGAGGAAGATGCCGGAGCAGACGAAGGGCATGATCATGAAGATGAAAATGCCGACGGAGCAGACGACGATGGACCATCAATGGGCTGGGTGTACGACCCTCATATTCAAGAGCTGCTTCTCAAGCAGACGGATAACGCAAGAGCTGCCGCCCGAGAGAAAGCCAAGCTGGATCAACTGGAGATAGACGCGGTTACTCCATTGAATGAAGGATGCAGGCCCGAGGATATCCACCTGAAAGTAACGCTCATGGCTCTGGAGATGAAGGTAATACACAAAATGACCGACGCATGCTTTGACGAGAACATGACATTCTGGTGCGAACATCTTCCCAAGGGGAACAAGTGCCCGACCAGTTTCGAGGAGGCGAAGAAAATCGTGTGTCCTCTGGATTTACCGCACATGAAATACCATGTGTGCATGAACAATTGCATCATTTACCAGGACGAGCATGCGGAGTCTACCATATGTCCGGTGTGCGGCGTCACCCGATACAAGAATAGGAAGAAAGCACCTTGAAAAGTGGTGTGGTACTTTCCGATCACTCCTCGTCTGCAGCGGTATTTCGCGGACCCTAAGGTAGCAAAGCTCCTGCGTTGGCACGCGGATAGGGAGGAGAAGAAGCCAGAAGATGACGCAAATGATCCGGAGATAAATAAAAAAGACAAGATGCTGAGTCACCCTAGGGATGGGAGCCAGTGGCAAGCGTTGAACTTCGAACACCCAGAATTTGGGAAGGATCCAAGGAACATCGTGCTGGGCACGAGCACTGATGGACTCAATCCGTTTGGCAGCCAGAGAAGCACACATAGCACCTGGCCTATGTTTGTGTGGATGTACAACCTTCCCCCCTGGTTGTGCATGAAGAGGAAGTACATTCACATGAGTATGCTAATTGAAGGGCCGAAACAACCAGGGAACGACATCAATCTGTATCTGGGGCTGCTGAAAGAGGAGCTAGACACGCTGTGGAAAACGCCAGCCAATACGTGGGACGCCGCACAGAAAGAATATTTCCCTATGAGAGCCGCACTGCTCACGATGGTGCACGACTATCTCGGTTACGGATATGTCGCGGGGCAGGTGGTCCACGGATTTTCTGGATGCGTTAGGTGCATGGATGAAACAACGTATCGCCAGCTAGATAGAGATCCCGGGTCTTCGAAAACCATGTTCATGGGACATCGAATGTGGCTTCGCGACGATGACCCATGGAGGAAACGCAAGGATCTATTCGATGGTGAAACCGAACCCCGAAGACGCCCGCGTACGAGGCGCGGCGAGGAAATAGACGAGCTGTTGAAAAATTGGAAAGATTGCCCACTACCGAGAAAGAAGCAAAAGGTGCTAGAGCCGGGAAAGAAGCGAAAGGCGCCAGAGCCGCTGCTGAAGGTATGGTAAACGAGGTCTGTTTTCTGGGACTTGCAGTACTGGAAGATCCACCGTGTGCCTCACAGCCTTGATGTCATGCATATCACGAAGAATGTGTGCGAGAGTCTGCTTGGTACCCTGCTCAACATGCCAGAGAGGACCAAAGATGGGCCGAAAGCAAGGGCAGACTTGAAATCAATGGGCATCAGGGAGGAGCATCACGCTAATGATGATGATGATGATGCAAAGCAGGACACGAAAAGTCGTCTCAAAGGCAAAAAGGCCAAGAAGACCGGAAATGACTACCCTCCCGCGTGCTTCACTCTATGTCAGGAGGAGATCGATCAGTTTTTCACCTACCTCGTAGGAGTAAAACTTCCTTACGGTTACGCTGGGAAGATAAGCAGATACCTAGCCCCGGCGAAGCAGAAGTTCAGCAGGATGAAGTCTCACGACTGTCACGTGCTGATGACGCAGATACTTCTAGTTGCAATCCGTGGGATCATGGACGTGCACGTCCGTGAAACGCTATTTGGCCTATGAAACTTTTTCAACGTCATCTCTCGGAAGTCGGTTGGCGTGAGGCAACTCAGAAGGCTACAAGAAGAGATCGTGGTGATACTATGCAAGCTTGAGATGTACTTCCCGCCCGCATTCTTCGATGTTATGGTGCATCTGCTGGTCCATATTGTGGAGGATATCATCCAACTTGGGCCGACGTTCCTGCACAACATGATGTCGTTCGAAAGGATGAATGGTGTCATCAAAGGATACGTTCGCAACATGTCACGCCCAGAGGGAAGCATAGCTAGGGGATTTCTGACCGAAGAGTGCATCTCCTACTGCACGAATTATCTAGGCATCGAGAACCCCGTTGGTCTGCACGTCAACAGGCACCTCGTTAGGCTCGCTGGACGGGGTCACCGTAAGGGTCACCGCGAAATGCATGTCGACTTCGAGGGTCGACTCGCTGACTTTGAAAGAGCAAACCTAGTCGCGCTACAACACATAAACGTGGTTGATCCTTGGGTGGTAGAGCACAAAACCTTTATTGAGAAGATGGACAATGACCGAGGCGTACGATAGTAACGGCTACACATTCTACACCGAGGGAAAGGACATGAAGAGCGATGGTTATCAGAACTCTGGGGTAACGATGGAATCCTACACCGGTAATGACAAGGACAGATACTACGGAAGGATCAAGGAGATCTGGGAGCTGCGCTACGCTGGAGAGAAGGTCCCGATGTTCCGTGTCAGATGGGCCAAGAGCGTCATAAAAGAAGACCGGTATTTCACCACCATGGTTATACCCGAAGCCAAATCCAAGACCGCGGGCGCAAACGTCACAGCGAAAAATGAGCCATGGGTACTAGCTTCCCAAGTGGACCAATGCTTCTTCATTACCGACCCGCCAAAGCCCGGTCGTGTTGTTGTGAGGAGAGGCAAAAGGAAGATCATCAGAATGGATGGATTCGCTAATGAACAAGACTTCCACAAGTACGGCGACCCGAAGATGGAACATGATGACGACGATGAAGTAACAACATACACCACAAGAAGAAGCAGGACCACCCTACCTAAAGGACGTCCGTTCAAGAGAAGAACTCCATTTACGAAAAATATGGGCAAGAAGATTGTGAACAGATAGCTAGCTAAGATTGATTGTATTTAAATTGTAGCCTTCATTTCTCGATTGTATTTCATGGGCACTTTAATTTTGAACTCATGAATATTTTTTAAATTTCATGGACACTCGATCTCGATCCCCCTCCATCTCGATCGCTATCCCACCTCGCCAGATCCGGTCCCCCTCGCCGCCGAGCACCCCCCGCACCCTCTCCCCCGCTCCACCGCCTACCGCCGCCGACCCCCCGGCACCGCACCCTCCCCTGCTCCACCGCCGCCGCCGACCCACCGCACCCTCTCCCGCTCCACCGCCGCCGATGACCAACCGCACCCTCCTCCGCTCTACTGCCGCCGACGACCCCCCGCAACCTCTTCCGCTCCACCGGCCGCCGCCGCCGACCCCCCGCACCCTCCCCCGCTCCATCGCCTCCGACGACCCACCGCACCCTCCCCCGCTCCACCGGCCACCGCCGCCAACCCCACGCACCCTCCCCCGCTCCACCGCCACCGACGACCCACCGCACCGTCCCCTGCTCCACTGCCACCGCCGACCCACCGCACCCTCCCCCGCTCCACCGACCGCCGCCGCCTACCCCCCGCACCCTTTCCCGCTCCACCGTCGCCGACGACCCACCGCACCCTCCCCAACTCGACCACCACCGACGGCCCACCGCATCCTCCCCCGCTCCATCGTTGCCGAGCACCCCCCCCCCCGCACCCTCTCCCCCGCTACACCGGCCGCCGCCGCTGACCGGCCCCCGCACCCTCCCCGCTCCACCGCCGCCGACGACCCACCGCACCCTCCCCGCACCCTCCCCGGTCTGCTCCACCGTCACAAATGAATGCAACTAAAATTGCAAAAAAAAAACAAATTTGATTATATTTTCAAGTAACAAATTTGATGCTATTTTCAAATAATAAATTTGATGATATTTTTTCATATTCATAAATATTTTCAAATAACAAATTTATGATATTTTTTTAAAAAATATTACTGTTTTTATAAAAAAAATATTACTGTTTCATATTCATATTCACTTTCTTAAAAATTATTAGATGCAACAAAAAATAATAATAATAAAATTACTTATGGCGCACCTCTGGCTGGTGCGCCATTGCTATATATAAAAAAAGATTACTAATGGCGCACCTCTTGGTGGTGCGCCATTGCTATATAAAAAAGATTACTAATGGCGCACCGGCTGGGGGTGCGCCATTGCTATCTAAAAATACTAATGGCGCACCGCTGCTGGTGCGCCATTAGTAAGCTGCCCCCCTAGCTAATTCCTCCCTCTTCCTCTCGCCAGATCCCCTTTGTCCCTCTCCCTCGCCAGATCTACCCGCGCGCTGCCCCGACGCCGCCGCCCTGCCCCCCGCCGGACTCCACCCCCCCGGCCCCGCGCCCCCACACCCCCACCACCGCAGCTCCCCCATGCCGCCGCCCCCGCGCCCCCCACCATTGCAGCTCCCCCGCGCCGCTGCCCCCGTGCCCCGAGCCGAAGGAGGAGGACCACGAGGAGCCCCCATCATCTCTCTGACACCTTTGGATCTCGCCGCCGCCTGCGTCGCCATTGTCCCTAACCCGTCACCTGCCATAGAGGATCCGTCTCGCCGTCGTACGCCCGAGGCCGCAACGCCTCGGTCAGCGCCTTCGGTTTCGCCGAGCGGCTTCACCTCCAACGTCCGTCGCCCGTGCAACCTCGCCGCCGGTGAGCTTCTCCCGCCGACTACAGGACAAGTATCTAACTGCATACATGTTCTGCTCCTACTCCTCTGGTATGCCTCATGTTCGGCTGCGCCGACCCCATGCTCTGTTTTCCACTCAACTACGCCCAACTAGCTGCTAGTAGTTCATAGCCAAGACATTTCCTGCTACGCTCTACTACTATTGCTGCTCTGTTTTTCCCTTGTGCCCATGTTGTTGCTTAGTTGCTTAGTTGCTACTACTACTACTACTTGTCTGTTCATGCTTAGTTGCTTACTGCGGTGGTTAAAACACTCATGTCTTGGATTGTGCTCACAATTAACTTCACATCTGCAACATGATGGAATGGAGGAGGGTGTTATGCTAAAAGTTGTAAGATTCAGGGGATGTTTGCTAAAATCTGCTGCTCTTTAATTAGCTCATATATTCATTTTAGTTCATCTATTTCACCACCTGATTATGCGAATCTACCCATAGCGCAAGTTGTTCAGATGCATGTGTTCGCTAAAACATACTGCTCTTTAGTTCACTGTTTTCCTCTTTCTTCTATTTTTACCTGCTACCTGAATGTAATGGCTATAAAGCCCCCTTTCTCCTTTCATTTGAACCATGATGTTGAACTGGGTTAAACCCTAGCCGCCAGAGGCATGATTTACCCTATGTGATCCCTTCCAAGTAATAAAAACCCTAAAGCCAAGTGCATGTTCCACTTAAAGTTCTCTGACTGTTTAGTTTCAGTCTTTGGAATAATTGTGTTCTTGACATAACTGCATTTTGAAATATTTGCCAGATGTAGTTGTGCACAAAAACTGGCAGTTAATTTAGAAATTTTTTTATATAAGTTTCATTCAGGTACAAGGCAAGATTCAGTTTAGGGATTTTGTTTTTGTTTATGCATCCAGATAACAACAAGTCTGTACGCTTTGTGTAACCTGCTGTACATTAGCAGAACATGTTCTAAGCATAAAAAGTGACTTCGATGCATCCTGACAGTAGCATGCCATGACGAAAGAAAAAGAAAAAAGAGGAAGTATAAGAACTAAGAAAATTCATACTGGCAATTTTAGGGCCATAATTAGTTGTGACAAGTCTTGCTTATCAGTTGGAAGTGAAGATTCTTCAGAACAGAATTGCATCAGAACAATCTAATATGCATATCTAGATCAGAATGTATATTCTGTGATGATGATCATGATACGTAATTTTTGTTGTGTGCCATCCATGGTTGAAGAGCAACACTCGATGTAGAATAATTTTCATAAGTGTGTGGTTTTAGATTTTGATCTTCTGGACATGATTTGCGGCATCTAGAATTATGTTAGCTTTGTTCTGTAGGACTGTAACTAGATGACCAAAGTTTCTTGCTCACCTATAGGACTTAACAGTTTATTTTACTATATTACTTTTATTAAAATCGATCTCGATGGTAGTAGTTGATATATATGAGACTTGGCATTTCCCATGACTCAATTAGTAACATTGGACTGTGGATTCTACAATAGCAGCTGATTCCATTTCTTGGTCTTTGAGGATTTAATGGACCTGGTCCTAGTTAAGTACAGGCTTGAGCTTGTAGTTCAGTGCTGTCATTGTCCTAGCCCATGCTTGATGTTTATGGTCTTTGAGAATATAGTTGGATATTGGTGTAGGACTGATGCCCCTGGCTTTTGCTTGCGGTTCAGTTCTCTACGACTGATGCCCCTGGCTTGGGCTTGTGGTGTTTGAGAATGTAGTTGGATATTGATGTTTTTTGAGAAACACAGTACCAGCATGTCGATAATGATTTTGGCAGCAGTGTGAGGCAGCAGTGTGCGGCGCAATTCCTTCATTGGATAATGATTTTGCAGGTACCCCGAGAGGCCCTTGAGTTTGCTGGAATGTCGATTAACTTCCGTTTTGGCAAATTCGGGTACTCCATATGTCCTATTTTCAACAAAGGTCATGCTAAAATTTTCCATGAATTTTAGCATGACTTCACTAAAAATTGGACATATGGGGTACTTGCTACTAATGCATGGCCCGGGGTATCTAAGTACTTAATTAAGTAGGATCAACTGCCCCTTTATTCTTGCTGCATTAAACCATAGGTGGCAATAGAGCAAAGTGATTAGGCCCAACTTAGAGTCGACAAACCCTAAATGATAAAACCTTGGCTTTTAGGGTGCCTCGGTGTCGATGAGAACCTAAATGATGTACGCTTAGGCTTTTAGGGTGCCTCGGCATCGACAAACCCTAAATGATAAAAGCTTAGCTTTTAGGATGCCTCGGTGTTGACAAACCCTAAATGATGAGACCATGATCTTGTTCCTTGATAGTAACCAACTTTTTGACCAAACATTTTTCCTATTTAGAGCGAAACATGGCCCACAACAATGAGGCCAGCGGTTCAGGCGGCAAGCAATTCTGGGAGCTGTCCCAGGATATGGAGGAAGAACCTCACCGCTATGAGGTTGCCGCAGAAGACACCGATCCTGACTACACAACCCCTAGTGGCGTCGGCGATGACACCACTGATGGTGCCGCCGAGGATGCCACCACTGATGATGGCGGCGCACACACAGATGGCAGCCAACCGAAGAGGCAACGGAAGGACCGGCGCCCGAGCGTGCTCAGCACCATCAAGGAGGAATTTACTGAAGTGAACTCCGACGGGCATCCAACGACGCCCAAACAATTAGTCAAGGGGTACTCGGTTCAGCTCGGGTGCATTCTCTGGAGCACCGTCTCGATCAACACCGAGAACCTAAGGCATAAGGACCGAGGGAATTTGCGCAGCCTCCTCTTCACGAAGCTTCACGAATGATACAAGTTCCCCGCTGACTTTGCAAACACACGCCTCTCAGGGAATAAAGTGAACAGTGCCGCCCTCATGAAGATGAGCACGACCCTGTCTACTTGGAGAAGCACGGTGAAGGCAATGATTGAAAAAGGTGATAGTTATGAGAAGATCAAGGCGAAATATCCTTTGATCAGCGAAGATGACTACAAGGAGTTCAAGATCAAGTGCGAGAGCAGTGCAACCTACGAATCAAGTCAGTGGGGGAAAGAAATGCAGGAATTGAACTTAGGGGTCCACCAACTCGGTCCCGGCGGTTACAGAGTGGCAGAGCCTATATGGGACAAGGAGGACGCGGAGCGTGCCGAGCAAGGCCTACCGCCCCGCTTTGAGAAATACCGTGACAAGCAGACCAGGAACTATGTTAGGGCCTGGTACAAGAAGGACCCGGTAACAAAGGAGCTTACCACCGATCCGAACACCAGGGCGCTTGAGCTTGTTCTGGTAAGGAATACACCCCCGCGTAATTAGGTCCATATTGTTGCATTCTAATTAATCCCCAATATTTCTAAATGGTTCACGTTCCTTCCGCAGGACACTAAAAGCAGTAGCGCGGGGTCGTCTCAGAGCTCCCCTTTTGACACCCCTTTAAATAGGGCGTTGAACGTAATGAAAAACAAGGATAAGCTCAGTCAGTCGTCGTCAGCTGGTCGTGTGGCCGGCAAAGGCTTGTCCACAAAATGGTCATCATACTATACCGCTGGTGGGCGAAAGGAGAAAAAGACTAGCTCGGAAAGCCAGTCGCGCGAGGTTGAAGCACTCAAGGCACAAGTGGCACGGATTCCGGAGATTATCCAAGAGCAAGTCCAGGTACAACTGGGAACGACGCTCACCGCCATGGTGCCTATGTTGATTCAGGGGCTGACGACGTGGATTGCGGGCGGCCAACAGGGGCCTCCCCCGGTTCCCAGCTTCACAGCCAGCAACTCGCACAACGCGCAGGCGGCGCCATTGGTGTCTCAGGCGGCGCCATTGGTGTCTCCGGCGGAGGCGGTATTCGTTTCTCCGTCTCCGGCACGGGCATTGGAGCTTAACGCACCCGGGTGTACGCCGGCCGGCACCTCGCCAGCAAGAGGCCCCTCCTTCAGCTGCACGCCCGCCGTTGGCGGTGCCTCGACATTAGCCGAGCTCTACGGCATCACGGTAACTAAGCCTCTCGGCCGATAACTTCATCTCCTTGCCTTTGAATGGGCATCCCTGACGCCCTACATGTTTTCGCAAGGCACCGCTGACGTTCCTTGCACTCTCCTGCGCTTCGTGGGCGGCGAGTTGGTCGATGTCGCCAAGGGCATAATCGTTCAACCGGGCAACCCCGTGTTCCATGGTAATCCGATGCCACCCAAAGTGTATAGGGTTGAACTAGTTCAGGTGCTGCCAGGCTGTGACAAGCTGTTACCTCCGATTCAACCCGCTGGGGCTGACGAAGAAGATGAGATGACCCTCAGCGCCTGCGTAAACTGGCCCCTGCTTTGGCCGAAGAGCCAGATTCGTTTGGGGGCGGGGAACAACACCCCAAAGGAAAGACCGCCAGTCGTGTCGGCGCCAAGCCATGGCAAGAACGCTGCAACGCTACCGGACATGCCGGACATCCCTATGGCACATGATCCAGACATGCATATGGCACAGGATCCGAACGACGACAACAACAATGATGGTACATTTACCAACGTCGATAAGTACTTTGCCGAACATGGGTACGGTGACGAGTTCTGCGGGCCTCCTTCTCAAGAACCCAACAAAGATGACCGCGATCTAGCTGGTACGGTGGACAAATCCAATTGCAATAGGCGTAGTATGGCGTTCAGTTCTTAGGAGACGCCTCCAGCTCCCGCCTTCACCGAGCCTCAGATAGCTGAGGTGCGAAATATTATCAGCCCCAACACGCTTAAGAAGGCGGTCTGTGAGCAGAACTTGGTCCCATTACAACAGATCAAGAAGAAGGGACGGAAACAAAAGACTAACAAGGGCGCCGGTGCGAGCCAGCCGGCACCGAGTACGATCCGTGCTTAGGATGGTCCACCTTCACCTAAGGATATCTCGAGGAGTGTGCATGTGGCGGGTAGGGTGATGCTACTGACAAATATGCTCAATGCTGCAACCGGTGCTATGTCGAGTCTGCATGACAGTGTTCTTTCTTTGGAGAAGATGCGTCTCTCCCAGAATGATGTGGCATACCCGGTTTTCGTGGCCAAGGTGCCAGAGGGCAAGGGCTTCGTGGATGGCGCCATCGGGGGTATGATCGTCCTGCAGTTTGATGACATCTTTGCTATGTTTAATCTTCATCCGCTGCACTACACCTTCGTTCGGCTGTTTTCGCTAAGTACGGAGATGCGGATCATTCGAGACAAGACCCCGAACATCGTGATAGTCGACCCCTTCTACATGCGTGCCAAGATCTTGGGCAGCGTTGGGGACCGGCAAGTCGCGAGTTCACACCTCGAAGCGTCATTCTGGCAAACCCAGATAAGGATAACTTCCTCGTGCCTTACTTTCCCGAGTAAGTCATCCCCTCACCGCCCCGTAACATATGATTTCTTAGATTTCGATCGTTCTTTTTTTATCTAACATTCCATGTTCTGTGCAGTGACACACATTGCACACTCATCCTCTTAAGCCCGAAATATTCCACGGCCACGTATTTCGACCCGGACCGTGACTCCAAGATAGACTACACAAATATTAAGAAAGTTCTTGATGATGCTCTCCCCGGCTACACCACATCTGGAGGCACCTTTAAGAGGCCAGTTCGTAGGTACGACAGGCATGTGTTCACCCACAATACGACGTTCCCTTGCGTCAAGCAGCCGCCTGGCGGTCATAAGGATGCCTACTATGCCCTCCATCACATGAGGGCGATCGTACGGGACCATAATGACCTTCTGCTACCAAATATTGTCAAAGATTGGGCCGCAAGCTTAGCGGCAATCCAGGAAGCGGACCTCCGACAAGAATTCTTTCGCATTCAGTCGGAGTTTGCAAAAATCATCCATCAAGATGTCCTTCGTACCTCAGGGCAGTTGTACCTCAGAGAGCAACCATCCAACAGTGAGATATACACAACGCTTCAAATGCAGGCTGACAACGCCTGCGACTTCATGACCATCACGAAAGACGGCGACTTCATCCACGCTCCGGTCCCATGAGTCGAGTCGAAAGTAGTGATGCTATTTGTAGTTCTGAAACATCGATTAGCTCATGTTGTAATTAAACTTTAATGAACTTGTACGTCTCTTTGGTTTGGACAGTCGTTCAACTTAGATGTAGTCGATGCTATTTATTAGTAGGACCATGAATCGTGCTATTAATGTCTTGATTTTCTCTTCCGATCCTTTTGTTGCATACTTATATATTGCTTATGTATTGTCTATTGTTTGGCTTGTGCATAGAGATGCCATCGTATGTCGTGTACAAGGGTAAGGTTCCTGGAGTCTACGACGACTTGGAGGAGTGTCGGAGACAGGTTCACCGTTTCAGCGGTAACAATTACAAAGGGTACACTAGGGCGGATGCGGAATCTAGATACGCCCGCTATCTAGCAGGAGAGAGGAGGGAGCGTTGGAGGAACCGGGTGAAGACCAGTTTCATCGTGATGATTCTCATCGTGATGACCGCAGCTCTCTTCTATGTGATGGTAGTTTAGATGATCGATATCGACTTGTAATGTGAAGACAAACTCGCTACTCGCAGTCTGCAAGACTTGTAATGTTCTATCTTCGTTCGGTCTTTTGTATTGGGAGACTAATATGATGAATTGTATTCGGAGACTAACCTTCTATTGTATTCGATGAATCTGCTATTGCTCTGTGGTGCAGTCTATATTCTGTCAAATAATATGTTTTGTAACCTGTGAAAAAATCAGAAAAAAAACAAAAAAACCTAATATTAATACTAATGGATCATCACCCCACAGTGCGCCATTAGTATGCCAAAGGATACTAATGGCGCATCACCACACAGTGTGCCATTAGTATGCCAAAGGATACTAATGGCGCATCACACCATAGTGCGCCATTAGTATGCCAAAGCACATGGGTAAATATGGCCCCCCGGGAGGCATACTAATGGTGCATGTTGCTCTATACTAATGGCGCACGGCGTGGTGCGCCATTAGTATACCAGATACTAATTGCGCACCAATGGTGCGCCATTAGGATATAATACTAGTGGCGTGGTACTAGTGGCGCACCAGTAGTGCACCATTAGTAGGCAAAACTGGTGCGCCACTAGTAGGCCTTTTCCTAGTAGTGTTCGTGTGCTGGCCCATGTGGCAGTGGGTGAAAATAAGTAAACTAGAGGCCAATATGACATGCGGTGAAGTAAACAAAGTTGAAACCACTCGGGGTAGCACCCCGCATGCTAGTAAATTGAGGGCGCATTGAGGACACATTTCTTGCGCGTGAAGGATGCACACGCGCACAATTCACCACTGCGCGGCGGCATGCACAGAAGGACGCAGTCGCACACACCCATCACACAACACACACCAGCACACGTGTACATCAGCGTCGCTGCCGGTTGAGATGGACGGTGAGGCAACCAACAAGCAGAGGCGGCTCGAGCCAAAACCGCATCCGGCGAGCCTGGACTTCATCAGCAGCCTCCCCGACGACATGCTGCTCATTGTCATCGGTCTCCTCCCCAACAAATCTGCCGTGTGGACCGCCCAGCTCTCCCGGTGGTGGTGCCCCCTCTGGCGTCGCGTCCCCCTCAACCTCACCATCAACAGCTGTCTTTGCGACGGGGATTGCAAACGCATGGCCACAGTCTCCAAGATCCTTTCATCGCACCCTGGGCTAGCCAGACACCATGACATCCGCATGTTCAGTACCAACTGCAAGGTCCAACCCAAGTTCGACGAGTGGTTCGTATCTCCCGCCCTAGATGAGCTCGAGGAACTCAGCTTTGAAGCTGGATGATGTCGCTCTCTTCCGCCACCCGCGCTCCGCCTCATGCCAACGCTGTGCCGCGCCAGCTTCAGCTCCTGCTATCTTCCACAGATTAATGCCGCTCCCGCCCTTCTTCTCCATCAACTCAAGCAGCTCGACCTCTTCGACGTTGTCATCTCGAAGAAGGCTATGGAGCACCTGCTTCGCAGTTGTACTCCGCTCAAGTACCTTTGTCTTGAGCAGATCCATGGGTTCATTAGCCTCCACATCGCCTCGACGAATCTCCGATGGATTTATGTGTCTTGCTGGCCCTACAACAATACATAAATTGGGAAGAGATCACTCCAGCTGTTCCACGTTATGGTCGTTGAGAATGCGCCTTTCCTTGAGAGATTGCTTGTATCGGATCTAGAAGGTCCAACAAAAATCAGGGTCATTGATGCGCCGAAATTGACAGCGTTGGTGTACTCGTCTGCCAAATTCGCCAAACTCTTTATTGGATCCGTAATCATTCAGGTACAACACTCATCTTCTTCTCCGTCTTCTTGAAATTCACATTTTTAAATTTCTTCTTGATGTATTTATGACCGTCTTCGAGAAAATGATTCCCACAAGCTTGACCCAGTCCATGCGCACAGTGAAGATCTGGGCACTAAAATCTATCGGCCCCGATCTGGATCAAGTTCTTGGATTCCTTACATGCTTTCCATGCACAGAGAAGCTACTCATCAAGGTGAAACTTCTTTCCTATTAGTAAACCGTAATCACAACCTAGCTCAACTTTTTCGTAATTTTCCCAAATTACATGACAAGTGTAGTGTTCAAAACTGCATCTACGCACTGCACCGAAAGAAATGTTTTTAGTATTTTTTTTCTCACGTGATCACCTGCATCGTTTTTATGTTGTACTACTATAGTAGCCTAGGCTACTCATAGTGGAAAGTAACTTAGACTACTCTGGTAACTCTATGGTTACCCTAAGAGCAAGTACTACCTCTGTCCTGGTTTACTCTTCCAATTTTGTAGTATCAAAATTTGACCATAGATTTAATTGACAAAATGTTAATGCATGTCACTAAGAACTATATCGTCGGATTCGTATTTGAACATAATTTCAAATGGTGTAATTTTTAGTGACATGCATTGGCATTTTCTTAGGTAAATCTATGGTCAAAATTTTATACTAAATATGAGGTAGTACTCCCTTTTTCCCAAAATTCTTGTCTTACATTTTTTTAGATACGGATGTATCTAACACTAAAATGTAACTACATACATCCGTATTTAGACAAATTTGAGAAAAGAATTTTGGGACGGAGGGAGTACAAAAGTGGGCTATGTAGGCCAAAACACGTGCCAAATTCACTTGTGATGCATTTGGCATCGATGCCCCTCCATTGCTCACCTGGCGCCCCAATCTGGATCACCTGCTTTGCTCTAGTGCCAAATTAACTCACGCAATGAAAAAACACTGTGTGGGAGAGAGAGAGGACTAAGGCAATAAAAAAACACTTGTTTGGGAGAGTGAGAGGCTGGTGTAGTTGGTTTGATTGATTTGTTTATACATGTGGGTCTGTGTGCACAGCGGTGCCAACTCTCTCACATCGCGAGAGCTGTCAAGCCCAATATGCGACCCTATCCAAAAGGAACTCGAAGGTCCCACCAAGGATAGACCCGCATATTGAAAAGCTTTTGCAAGGTGGATATCATTACATGAACATTACATAATAGAGGGGATACATAAAAGAGGCATACAATGCCACACGAATACAACATCACAATACAAAAGAGCATCATCCGACTATGGATGAAACACAAACAGAAACTCAAACGACATCCACCCTGCTAGCCCAGGCTGCCGACCTGGAACCTATCCCCTGATCGAAGAAGCAGAAGAAGAACTCAACGCAAGCAAGCATCGCTCTCGCATCATGATCATCGCACAACCTGTACCTGCAATTGTTGTTATTGTAATCTGTGAGCCACGAGGACTCAACAATCCCATTACCATGGGTATCAAGACTAGCAAAGCTTAAAGGGAAAGGAAGGGGCAAAGTGGTGAGGCTGCAGCAGCGACTAAGCACATATGGTGGCTAACATATGCAAATAAGAGCGAGAAGAGAGCAAATGGAACGGTCGTGAAGCTAGCAATGATCAAGAAGTGATCCTGAACTCCTACTTATGTCAAACATAACCCAGAAACTGTGTTCACTTTCCGGACTCCGCCGAAAAGAGACCATCACGGCTACACACACGGTTGATGCGTTTTAATTTGGATCTGGTGTCAAGTTATCTACAACTGGACATTAACAAATTCCCATCTGCCTATAACCGCAGGCACGGCTTTCGAAAGATTATACCCTGCAGGGGTGTCCCAACTTAGCCCATGACAATCTCTCGCGATCAACGAAGGAATAGACCTTCTCCCAGGAAAACCCGATCAGACTCGGAATCCCTGTTTACAAGACATTTCGACAATGGTAAAACAAGACCAGCAAGACCGCCCAATGCGCCGACAATCCCGATAGGAGCTGCACATATCTCGTTCTCAGGGCAACACCGGATAAGTTAAGCGTACAGGTACCAACGTAACCCAAGTTGCCAAGGGATGGTCCCGCACGGTGCTCTAGTTTGGACCAACAGTTAGACAAGCATTGGCCCGGGGGGGCTGTAATAAAGATGACCCTCGAGAGAGAGACTCCCAAGGGAAAAGTAGGTGGTGGTGAGGCAAATGGTAAAACCAAGGTTGGGCCTTGCTGGAGGAGTTTTATTCAAAGCAAACTGTCGAGGGGGTCCCATAAATCACCCGACCGCGTAAGGAACGCAAAATCCGGGAACATAACACAGGTATGACGGAAACTAGGGCGGCAAGAGTGGAACAAAACACCAGGCAAAAGGCCGAGCCTTCCACCCTTTACCAAGTATATAGATGCATTAATAATATAAGAGATATTGTGATATCCCAACCAAAATCCTGTCCACCATGGAGAAATCTTCAACTTCACCTGCAACTAGCAACGCTATAAGAGGGGCTGAGCAAAAGCGGTAACATATCCAAACAACGGTTTGCATAGGAAAGGTGTCAAAGGTTAGAGGTTCATGGCAATATGGGATGGCTGGATAAACAGGTGATAGGTAGCGCAGCATAGCGATAGAACAAAAAAACTAGCATAGCAATGATATTAGTGAGATCCAGGGTAGCGGTCATCTTGCCTGAAATCCTGCAAGGAAGAAGAACGAGTCCATGAAGAAGACGAACGGATGAAGCCGAACCAACCGTAGACGAACGAATCCTCACGATCGCAACAAAACAGGAACTATCGAAAACAAGCACACAACATAGTAAACACCCCACACATAAACAAGAAATGATGCACAAATGGCATGATGCATGACAAATCTAGATGAGGCTACTCATGGCAAGAGATGATGCAAACAAGAGCAACACATCAAGGCAAGTTTAAATGAGGCCGGGAACAACATATAACAATTCCGGTAAGTCCTCATATGCATATTTCGAAATTGGTCCAGATCTGAACAAACGTTAAGTTGAAGTTGTTAAACAGCAAGTTAAGATACACAAAGATGATCTCCACGAGATTCTAGTCAAGTTACATATAAAGTTCATTTAGTTCGGAGCTACGGCCTAGAAGATATGAGCAACACAAGTTAAACATGGCATTGATGCAAAATGCACCCAAACATCAAGAAAACACCTCAAAACATGGATGCAACATGATAATATGAAACTACATGCAATTCTAAGCAAGTTTCATATAGAGCACACTCAAAACGGAGCAACGGTTCAACACACACACATGAAACAACTTATAATAACAATCTGTCCAAAACAGCAACTACTCATATTGCAAGCATCAAAACAATATGCTACAGGACCTCAACAAGAAAACAAAAGGCATGGGCATGATGTACAGGTAAAGCATAACAAAACATGAACACTGAACTATCTCCAAAAATCACTAGAACATGCTCAAACACACATGGTAAGATTGCAAGTTATAACAATTTCAGACTTTGCAGAAAATAACATCACGATGCAATGTTTAGAGCTATCAAACAACATGTTACAAGAACTTATGATGGCAAACAAAGGCATGACATGAATCTACTAATTGCATAGATCAAAAGGCCCTTACTGACCATAAGCCAAAAAGGATCAGAAAATATGATGGCACCCACGTAAACATAGCAAGTTATATTACAGATTCATACATGGCAGAAACAGAATTATGAAGGCATGTAGATGAGCTTGTACCACTCACCACAGAGCAAAACATGGCATGGCAAGGCACCCAACAGTAAGAAGGCATGTTTGTGAAGCTAAGCATGGCAAGAGCAAGTTCATAGGGTGCATGGAACACTAGCAAAACACATGGAAACAACTGAACTTAATGGTAACAAGCTGACAACAACATTATGAAGCAACTTTGGAGCAAGATATGAACAATCTACAGCAACCTATAAATGCAACCAGGGGCATGTATGGTTAGAGGATGACATGTATATCAAAACATATTTATAGAACATCTCCAGATTATGCATAGAATGATTAGTAGCAACATGTTTATATAGCATCACGGAATAATAGATTCAGCCTAGCAAAACAGCAATAGCAAGTACACTACTTAACAAGCTCGATTCACTCACCACAAGTCATTGCATGACAATATAAGCATAGCATCATCAAGAAGACATGTTTGTGAAACAAACCAAGTCAAGAACAAGTCCATAGCATGCAAGGATCAACTATAGCAACCTTGGCCAAATTGAGTAACATGTAAACAATCTGCCACGAAACATTTTGAAGCAAAAGTAGAGCATGAAAATGACATGCTAGACTAATCCATAATTGCCAACAAGGCCACGAATGGATAGACAATAACCATATGTTCAAAACATCCTTACTGAAGTATCTCAAAATATGCATGGATCTCTTTGTAGCATCAAGTTTACATGGCATCACAATAACAGCAGAACAGGGACTAAAATCAGCAACATCACGATGCCTAGTTTGCATGCTTGTGCTAGTCACCACATTGATCACAAAAATACATGGTAAGCACCTCTGTAAATAAGATATGGCATAGTTCAAAACACATGAAGACATCAACCTCATAGGATGCACACATCAATCATGGCAAAAATGACAAATGAGCTTGTTCTGATAACAGACAGCAGAAAACATTATGACGCACTCTTACAATGATGATTCAGGCACCAAGATGACCTCAAATGAATATGATGCAATGGAAAGAAATGATGTACTCGTCGAGGCGAACAATTTGACATATTACACGCATGAAACGGAGCTACGGATGCAGAGATACGATGCGATGAACAAGGCATGATAATGCAAAAGTTTTAGGGACTTGGAAAAATATACCCCTCCGAAAACAGATAGAGTTTGCACGTCCTTTGAGGATGACCGGGGAGCTTGCCGGAGTTGGAGCCGAGGGAGTCTCCGGCAAGGGCGGGGAAGCACCGAGGAGGTGGCCCCGGACTGGATCCGGCCGGATCCGGCCGGCGGCGGGCGCGGGCGACGGCTGG
>NC_057813.1:84909924-84916965 GCF_018294505.1 Triticum aestivum
CGCGCCGAGCGGGCCGGCGCGGCTGGAGGAGAGAGGAGGGCGGCGACGCGCCACGTGGCAGGCGGGGATTGGGCAAGGGGGCGGCGGCGCTGACGTGGCGAGGCCGGATTGGCCCGTGTGAGGTGGAGGTTGGACGTGTCCAGCGGGGCTAGACATATCCGGCACGCGAGGGGAGCGGGGCTAGGGTTTCGTCTGCGAATTCATCCGTGAATTTCGGGGAAGGTCTAGTTTTATAGGTAGAGGGAGCTAGGAGAGTCCAAATGAGGAGCGGTTTTCGGCCACGCGATCGTGATCGAACGGCCGAGAGCATGGAGGGGAGTTAGATAGGTTTTTGGCCACTTTGGAAGGGTGTTGGGCTGCAAAGAGAAGGAGGCTTTTGCGGTTACCCGGTTAACCGTTGGAGTACCAAACGACCTCCAAATGGCACGAAACTTGACAGGCGGTCTACCGGTGCTATACCAAGGCCGCTTGGCAAGACTCAGTCCATTTCGAGAAAGTTTAACACCCACTCACAACGAAAGAAAAAAGGGGGACGCCGGAGGACATAGGAGTGCCGGATCGCAAAACGGACAACGAGGAAAATGCTCGGATGCATGAGACGAGCACATATGCAAAATGAAATGCACATGATGACATGATAAAAAGCAACACGCAAGCAAAATGACATGGCAACTACGGCGAATAACTGGCAGACACCTGGCGCATCGGATCCGGGGCGTTACAACACTCCTCCACTAACAAAAGATCTCGTCTCGAGATCTTAGGACCGAGACGAAAGGGAAAAGGGATGAGGTGAAGCAAGAACTGAATAGAAGAAGCAAAGAATCGAGAGCACTCGAGAAAAAGAGAGGAACGACGAGAATGACGAGAATCGAAAGCTCATGGAATCATAAAGACTATGAAACCACTCCAGTTAAAACGAGATAAGAAACGAATAAGACTGAAAGGATTTAGGCAGCACTCCGACTGAAAAATGGAAGGATAGAACATGAACTTGAGAGTATGGAATGATACTTGACGAGATAAACAAGGCAAAGCCTCCAGAAGAATTGAAAGAATTGAATGAAAAGAACTTAGAAGGAAGCGTTGAACGGATTTGAATATCTGAGAAGAACGAAGAAATGCAAAACTCCACTTCCGATGAAATGAAGAATTAATTGCACTTTGAGATGCGAGAAGAAAAGATACTTGAGCTCCTTCGATAAGAATCTTGACGAACTCTTGAAGAATGAATTAAATCATGAAGAACCACTATGAAGAACTCCGTTGACAAAAAAATGATGAGATAGAATGAAAGATGAAAAGGATAAGATTAAAGCCTTGCGATGATTTAGATGGAGGTTCCGACAAAATGACCGAGGAAAATTTGAACTCCGGAAAAGAAAAGATGAAAACACTTGGAGCTAGAATTTATTCGTCACGAACAAACTCCGAAGGAAGGGATTACTCACTTTGAGGAAAATAAGAATAAGATTTATTGTATGCTTATCCTTCATCAAATTAAATCGATGACAAGCAATGGATTTTTGCATATTACTTATTCTTCTTGAAAAGGATTACGGTGGGAGGTATAGCACAAAACTTGAGAAGGTCTTCATGAACCACCGGTAGGATAGAAAAGAATGAATGGATTAATATGATGACCAAGGAAAAAAGGAATCTGAAGGAACCATCGTAAGAATCCGAAAATGACTGATGAAAGAGACTTAATCACCGGGAATAATTAGAAGAACCAAAATACTTGAGGGGGATTTAGATGCAAAAGAACAAATAGATCAAGAGCTGATTAAAGAACACTTGAATGAATCACCGGGATAATTAGAGGACGATAGCTGGAATGGTGGCCTCCGGTGAAAAGAAAAAGAAAACAACTCCTGACATACTCCGGATGATTAAGAAAGAATATCTGACAAACTGAAATAAATTGAGAGGATAACATGACGCTAGAACCACGAAACTTCGAGAGAATGGACAAGATTTAGAGGAAAAACACTTCTTCGGTCTTCAAATGACGACGAGAAACACCACCAAAATACTGAGACACTCCGGGAGAATGAAAAGCAGAGAGGTTGAGGCAACAATGAAAATGAATTTGAAAGCGATTTTGAAAAAGGCATCTGACTGATGAAATTCATACTTACGTCACACTTTGATAAAAAATTGAGAATAACTCCGGGGAAAATTAGAAGAGTCAGCTAAGATCCTGGGAAAAGACCTGTGGGTTAGGGCCCACTGAAGAGAAAACACCGTTGAAAAGGATGATGAACAGATAGATGAAGCACCGGAATAATTGAAATATTTGAATGAGGTGACAACCTCGAATTATTTCAAACACAGACGAATCTTCTGAGATGACTTGAACACTCCGGAAGGATAAACTAGCGAGAGGCGAACGAGCAAGGAGAACACTTGGTCCAAATAAAAGAATATGATCAACCTCAAAAACTTGAATTGGGTCCACCGGAAAAGAGATGAAAAATTTCCACCGAGATGAGAATTCGCCGGTTGAAATGGTTGAGGGAAGACTGAAGAAGCTCCACACAAATGAAATACATGTTCAAAACAGACTCAGGCTCCGGGAAGAAGAGGGTGGGAGGGCGGGAAAAACAAAGGCAACTTGGAAGGGGAAAATCGACAAATAATCTTGAATGGAAAACACCGATTGAAATCATGGAGGAAAGAAGGCAAAGACTTCACACGAGTAGGATGGATACTCGATTACGGACTCTGGTTCCGAGAAGAAAAATGGAGGGCGGGTGGGAAAAGAAAACAACTGAGGATTGAACTCAAAGATGAAGAGGCTCGAGTCGACTTGACGAGAAATGCACCGGATGAAAAGAGATGAGAACCAACGATCGGAAAACCAACTGCGTGATCCTAAAGAAAATTTGAAGGGGAAGAGAAGTAATTCAAAACACCTACATCAAGATTCCTTACCAGAGCGATGAAGGGGCTGAGGAGTCAAAAGAATTCCTACCTTCCGATATAACTAGACTCTGAAAACAGTTTTCTTCTAGACTCAACAACGTCCAAACTACACGATCAATCAAGGGGGCTCCTAGGGTCGGTCGAGGCTCTGATACCAACTTGTCACGCCCAATATGCGACCCTATCCAAAAGGAACTCGAAGGTCCCACCAGGGATAGACCCGCATATTGAAACGCTTTTGCAAGGTGGATATCATTACATCAACATTACATAATAGAGGGGATACATACAAGAGGCATACAATGCCACACGAATACAACATCACAATACATAAGAGCATCATCCGACTATGGATGAAACACAAACAGAAACTCAAAGGACATCCACCCTGCTAGCCCAGGCTGCCGACCTGGAACCTATCCCCTGATCGAAGAAGCAGAAGAAGAACTCAACGCAAGCAAGCATCGCTCTCGCATCATGATCATCGCACAACCTGTACCTGCAACTGTTGTTGTAGTAATATGTGAGCCACGAGGACTCAGCAATCCCATTACCATGGGTATCAAGACTAGCAAAGCTTAAAGGGAAAGGAAGGGGTAAAGTGGTGAGGCTGCAGCAGCGACTAAGCACATATGGTGGCTAACATACGCATATAAGAGCGAGAAGAGAGAAAATGGAACAGTCGTGAAGCGAGCAATGATCAAGAAGTGATACTGAACTCCTACTTACGTCAAACATAACCCAGAAACCGTGTTCACTTTTCGGATTCCGCCGAAAAGAGACCATCACGGCTACACACACGGTTGATGCGTTTTAATTCGGATCTGGTGTCAAGTTATCTAGAACCGGACATTAACAAATTCCCATCTGCCTATAACCGCAGGCACGGCTTTCGAAAAATTATACCCTACAGGGGTGTCCCAACTTAGCCCATGACAAGCTCTCGCGGTCAACGAAGGAATAGACCTTCTCCCAGGAAGACCCGATCAGACTCGGAATCCTGGTTTACAAGACATTTCGACACTGGTAAAACAAGACCAGCAAGACCGCCCGATGCGCCGACAATCCCGATAGGAGCTGCACATATCTCGTTCTCAGGGCAACACCGGATAAGCTAAGTGTACAGGTACCGACGTAACCCAAGTTGCCAAGGGATGGTCCCGCACGGTGCTCTAGTTTGGACCAACACTTAGACAAGCATTGGCACGGGGGGGCTGTAATAAAGATGACCCTCGAGAGAGCGACTCCCAAGGGAAAAGTAGGTGGTGGTGAGGTAAATGGTAAAACCGAGGTTGGGCCTTGCTGGAGGAGTTTTATTCAAAGCGAACTGTCGAGGGGGTCCCATAAATCACCCGACCGCATAAGGAACGCAAAATCCAGGAACATAACACCGGTATGACGGAAACTAGGGCGGCAAGAGTGGAACAAAACACCAGGCAAAAGGCCGAGCCTTCCACCCTTTACCAAGTATATAGATGCATTAATAATATAAGAGATATTGTGATATCCCAACCAAAATCCTGTCCACCATGGAGAAATCTTCAACTTCACCTGCAACTAGCAACGCTATAAGAGGGGCTGAGCAAAAGCGGTAACATAGCCAAACAACAGTTTGCATAGGAAATGTGTCAAAGGTTAGAGGTTCATGGCAATATGGGATGGCTGGATAAACAGGTGATAGGTAGCGCAGCATAGCGATAGAACGAAAAAACTAGCATAGCAATGATAGTAGTGAGATCCAGGGTAGCGGTCATCTTGCCTGAAATCCTGCAAGGAAGAAGAACGAGTCCATGAATAAGACGAACGGATGAAGCCGAACCAACCGTAGACGAACGAATCCTCACGATCGCAACGAAACAGGAACTATCGAAAAGAAGCACACAACATAGTAAACACCCCACACATAAACAAGACATGATGCACAACAAGCATGATGCATGACAAATCTAGATGAGGCTACTCATGGCAAGAGATGATGCAAACAAGAGCAACACATCAAGGCAAGTTTAAATGAGGCCGGGAACAGCATATAACAATTCCGGTAAGTCCTCATATGCATATTTCGAAATTGGTCCAGATCTGAACAAACGTTAAGTTGAAGTTGTTAAACAGCAAGTTAAGATACACAAAGATGATCTCCACGAGATTCTAGTCAAGTTACATATAAAGTTCATTTAGTTCGGAGCTACGGCCTAGAAGATATGAGCAACACAAGTTAAACATGGCATTGACGCAAAATGCACCCAAACATCAAGAAAACACCTCAAACCATGGATGCAACATGATAATATGAAACTACATGCAATTCTAAGCAAGTTTCATATACAGCACACTCAAAACGGAGCAACGGTTCAACAAGTTATAATAACAATCTGTCCAAAACAGCAACTAGACATATTGCAAGCATCAAAACAATATTCTACAGGACCTGAACAAGAAAACAAAAGGCATGGGCATGATGTACAGGTAAAGCATAACAAAACATGAACACTGAACTATCTCCAGAAATCACTACAACATGCTCAAACACACATGGTAAGATTGCAAGTTATAACAATTTCAAACTTTGCAGAAAATAATATCACGATGCAATGTTTAGAGCTATCAAACAACATGTTACAGGAACTTATCAGGGCAAACAAAGTAATGACATGAATCTACTAATTGCATAGATCAAAAGTCCCTTACTGAACATAAGCCAAAAAGGATCAGAAAATATGATGGCACCCACGTAAACATAGCAAGTTATATTACAGATTCATACATGGTAGAAACAGAATTATGAAGGCATGTAGATGAGCTTGTACCACTCACCACAGTGCAAAACATGGCATGGCAAGGCACCCAACAGTAAGAAGGCATGTTTGTGAAGCTAAGCATGGCAAGAGAAAGTTCATAGGATGCGTGGAACACTAGCAAAACACATGGAAACAACTGAACTTAATGTTAACAGGCTGACAACAACATTATGAAGCAACTTTGGAGCAAGATATGAACAATCTACAGCAACCTATAAATGCAACCATAGGCATATATAGTTAGAGAATGACATGTATATCAAAACATATTTATAGAACATCTCCAGATTATGCATAGAATGATTAGTAGCAACATGTTTATATAGCATCACGAAATAACAGATTCAGCCTAGCAAAACAGCAACAGCAAGTGCACTACTTAACAAGCTCGATTCACTCACCACAAGTCATTGCATGACAATATAAGCATAGCATCATCAAGAAGACATGTTTGTGAAACAAACCAAGTCAAGAACAAGTCCATAGCATGCAAGGATCAACTATAGCAACCTTGGCCAAATTGATTAACATGTAAACAATCTGCCAGGAAACATTTTGAAGCAAAAGTTGAGCACGAAAATGACATGCTAGACTACTCCATAATTGCCAACAAGGCCATGAATGGATAGACAATAACCATATGTTCAAAACATCCTTACTGAAGTATCTCAAAATAAGCATGGATCTCTCTGTAGCATCAAGTTTACATGGCATCACAATAACAGCAGAACAGGGACTAAAATCAGCAACATCACGATGCCTAGTTTGCATGATTTTTCTAGTCACCACATTGATCACAAAAATACATGGTAAGCACCTCTATAAAGAAGACATGGCATAGTTCAAAACACATGAATACATCAACCTCATAGGATGCACACATCAATCATGGCAAAAATGACAAATGAGCTCGTTCTGATAACAGACAGCAGAAAACATTATGAAACACTCTTACAACAATGATTCAGGCATCAAGATGACCTCAAATGAATATGATGCAATGTAATAAAATGATGTACTCGTCGAGGCGAACAATTTGACAGATTACACGCACGAAACGGAGCTACGGATGCAGAGATACGATGCGATGAACAAGGCATGATAATGCAAAAGTTTCAGGGACTTAGAAAAATATACCCCTCCGAAAAAAGATAGAGTTTGCACATCCTTCGAGGATGACCGGGGAGCTCGCCGGAGTTGGAGCTGAGGGAGTCTCCGGCGAGGGTGGGGAAGCACCGAGGAGGTGGCCCCGGATCGGATCCGGCCGGCGGCGGGCGCGGGCGGCGGCTGGAGGCGGGGCACCAGCGGAGGCACG